>NC_057800.1:86613615-86730387 GCF_018294505.1 Triticum aestivum
ACCATTATTGTTGACATTACCCTTGAGGTAAAAGGTTGTGGGGCAAAACTATAAGCCCCTATCTTTCTCTATGTCCGATTAAAACTCTGTAACCACAAGTATTGTGTGAGTGTTAGCGATTATGGAGGACAAAATGATAGTTCAGTATGTGGACTTGCTTTTTAGCTCTGACATAGACTCTTTCCGATGTTATGATAAATTGCAATTGCTTCAATGACTGAGATTATAGTTTGTCGCAGCCCAATAAGGTTTATGATTTATACTTTTGCATTGTGAATAGATCATCACTTGAACATAAGAAATCATATGACAAAATGTATATATGTCGCTGTTATGAGAATAATCATGATGCCTTCATGTCCGTATTTTATTTTTATCGACGCATCTACCTCTAAACATGAGGACATATTTATTGTTATCGGCTTTTCGCTTGAGGACAAGCGAGGTCTAAGCTTGGGGGAGTTGATACATCCATTTTGCATCATGCTTTTCTATCGATATTTATTGCATTATGGCTGTTATTTCACTTTATGTCACAATACTTATGGCTATTCTCTCTTATTTTACAAGGTTTATATAAGGAGGGAGAATGCCGGCAGCTGGAATTCTGGGCTGGAAAAGGAGCAGATATTAGAGACCTATTCTGCGCAACTCCAAAAGTCCTGAAACTCCACGGAACATCTTAAAATAAATAAAGAAAAATCCTCGCCAAATATGAAGGCCAGGGGGCCCACACCCTGCTCACGAGGGTGGGGGGCGCCCCCCCCCTAGGGCGTGCCCCCCTATCTCGTGGGCCCCCTAGTGGCTCTCCTACGTCCATCTTCTCCTACATGAAGTCTTTCGATGAGAAAAAAATAATAAGGAACTTTTCGGGACGAGACTCCGCCGCCACTAGGTGGAACCTTGGCGGAACCAATCTAGAGCTCCGGCAGAGCTGTTCTGCCGGGGATACTTCTCTCCGGGAGGGGGAAATCATCACCATCGTCATCACCAACACTCCTCTCATCGGGAGAGGGCAATCTCCATCAACATCTTCACCAGCACCATCTCATCTCCAAACCCTAGTTCATCTCTTGTATCCAATTCTTGTCTCAAAGTCCGGGATTGGTGCTAGTAGGTTGCTAGTAGTGTTGATTACTCCTTGTAGTTGATGCTAGTTGGTTTATTTGGTGGAAGATCATATGTTCAAATCCTATATGCATATTATTACCCCTCTGATTATGAACATGAATATGCTTTGTGAGTAATTACGTTTGTTCCTGAGGACAAGAGAGAAGTCTTGCTATGAGTAGTCATGTGAATTTGGTATTCGTTCGATATTTTGATAAGATGTATGTTGTCTAGCCTCTAGTGGTGTTATGTGAACGTCGACTACATAACACTTCACCATTATTTGGGCCTAGAGGAAGGCATTGGGAAGTAATAAGTAGATGATGAGTTGCTAGAGCGACAGAAGCTTAAACCCTAGTTTATGCGTTGCTTCGTAAGGGGTTGATTTGGATCCACATGTTTCATGCTATGGTTAGGTTTACCTTAATACTTTTGTTTTAGTTGCGGATGCTTGCAATAGGTGTTAATCATAAGTGGGATGCTTGTTCAAGTAAGAACAGCACCCAAGCACCGGTCCACCCACATATCAAAGTATCGAACGCGAATCATATGAACGTGATGAAAACTAGCTTGATGGTATTCCCATGTGTCCTCGGGAGCGCTTTTCCTATTATAAGAGTTTGTTCCGGCTTGTCCTTTGCTACAAAAGGATTGGGCCACCTTGTTGCACTTTATTTACTTTTGTTACTTGTTGCTCGCTACAATTTGTCTTATCACAAAACTATCTGTTACCACTTATTTCAGTACTTGCAGAGAATACCTTGTTGAAAACCGCTTATCATTTCCTTCTGCTACTCGTTGGGTTCGACACTCTTACTTATCAAAAGGACTACAATAGATTCCCTATACTTTTGGGTCATCACTCCACCAGCCATATATACATGTAGTGATAGCCTTTACTTGTTTCATTGCTCTACTGTGTTATCTTGCCAGCATATTCCATGTGCCGACCCGTTTTGTGTTGCAACATATTGTGTTGCAGACTTTTCAGACGAAGAGTAAGGTGCGCTAGGTCGTTGTCGTGCACTCAGCTATGCCATTGGAGTTGATGGACTCACTTTATCTTCCAAGCCTTCCGCTGTTATCTTATTTAGATGGCCTTAAGCCATATATATTGTAATAAGTTCTATTTGAGACATTCGATGAAATAAGTGTGTGATTGCCACTCTGTTATAAATCCTTCAAGTACTGTGTGTGTCAGCATTACTGATCCAGGGATGACACTTGTGCACAGAGATTTGACCGTTTGAGGTTGGATCGCTACAAGATGGTATCAAAGCACACGCTGAATGTAGGACACGACCACTAAGATGAGCCATAGGTCACTCTTCTCTACTCATTTCTGACTTCTCTCCATTTTCTACTCTATAGGATGGCGGACACAAGGAACAAGTTTGGACAACCGGATGAAGACACACCCTTTGGGCGACACTTGAAGGAAGTCACTAGATACCTAAACATTGGAATACCAAGCTTCACCGGGACCTACACCGCCACTTTACAGAAGAGGAGCATTGGATGATTTGAGTTCAAGTTCTAGAAAGGACATTCACTTGAGTAACTGAGCCCATAGAGTTTTCCTTTGATGCACCAACCTAGAGTCTAGGAAAGAGCATGGCAGGCCACATCGCCATAGAACGCATCGGCGAAGTTTATCACGGGGATCTTAAGGACACCATCTACCATATATGTGGGCACCGAGATGAGCAATGGGAGATGATCAGCATCAGGAAGGACAGGTCTATTGTAGCTTACATCCAGGAGTTAAACAAGCACATTCGTCGCCAGGAGAACCAAATGTGTGCAAGCATGGTAGATCTGAAGAAGTTGATGACTAGGAACACGGAGCTCGAAGAAGAACTCAAGTCCACATGTGACAGATATGAGGAGGAAATCACAATACTAGTGGAGAAGAATGGCGACCTGACAAGGAAGCTAGGAGTATTCATGGGAGACCCTGCGCCAGGAGGAGATGACGACCACCCCAAGGACTGCATTATCATTGATGACACCGACTCCAACCCCAGTGATGATGATTATGAAGACGAAGCTGGAGCAGATATCATGGAGTCATCTACGGATCAAAAAATTTAGTAGACCACCATACTATTAGTAGTATTTCCCCCATGTATATATTAGTAGTCTGAGCACTATAACGATAGTTAGATCGATTGTATGCCTTGTTTGAAATTGTTTTGGTGTGATATGTTTGTGTTTGTCTCATGTGCATATGGGTAGTGTTTTCTCACTAGACCTCATTCTATTCTAATCTCTCCCCTCTAAACCCATCAGATGCCTCCGAGATGTGACCCCGAATTTGCTTTCCCACCAGAGCTCACTCAGTTGATCCAACAGCAGAATACACTGATGCAGTTGCTAGTTCAGAATCAAGGCAACAACAACAACAATAACAACAACCCACCGCCACCACCTCCAGTTGACAACATAGCCCGTTTTCTGAGGTTACAACCGCCAGTGTTTTCCAGTAGCACCGAGCCCATAGTTGCGGATGACTGGCTACGCAGGATTGGAAGGGAGTTAACCACTGCAGGTTGCACAGATGCTGAGAAGGTGTGTTTTGCCGCACACCAATTGGATGGACCTGCAGCCTCATGGTGGGAGAATTACACAACCACCTTCCCTATAGCCAATGTTACTTGGGAGCAGTTTCAGCAAGCGTTCCGCACTGCTCATGTATCAACTAGAGCTATGAGCATGAAGAAGCGTGAGTTTCGCAACTTACGCCATGGCAACCGTACTGTGGGGCAGTACATGGATGAGTTTAGCAAGTTAGCTCGTTATGCCCCAGATGATGTGGCCACTAATGCCGCGAAGCAAGAGAAATTTATGGAAGGGCTGAACGATGAGATGAGTATGCAGTTAATGGTGGAAACATTTAACAACTACCAGGAGTTGGTAGATAAGGATCTTATGACTGAAGGAAAGCAGCAGCAAATTGAGAGCCGCAAAAGGAAGAATGGACAAGGTAAGTACAATTCAGGAGCTCAGCAGAAGCCACATTTTACCCCGAACTCGGGAGGATATACCCATAACCATGGAGGCCATAACCATAATGGAGGAAGTTTGCATAACCACAATGGCTCTAGGAATGGAAATGGGAGTGGAGCAAGCAGTCAGAACCGCTCTAACCCAAGCACGCCCGCCAAGAAGGACCAAAGTCACGTTACTTGTTTCAAGTGCAGGAAGGCTAGACACTATGCCAATGAGTGTCCTGAACTCAAGAATGGAAATGGCAATGGAAGCTCTGGGAAGAAGCCCAACCCTTTCAACAAGGGACAAGTGAACCACGTGAACGTGGAGGAGGTTGAGGAGCAGCCAGATGCAGTTATCGGTAAGTTTTTGGTTAAGTCATTTACTACAATAGTTCTTTTTGATACCGGTGCATCACATTCATATATATCAAGGGGATTTGTGGATAAGTATAAGTTGCCCACCAAAGTTATTAAGACACCTATGTTAGTAAGCTCACCTGGAGCGGAGTATATGGCAAGCAGTGGATGTTTTCAGATGCCATTAACCATAGGTAGGCATGTGTTCCCCTCACACTTAATAATTTTGGAATCACAAGGATTGGATGTGATACTCGGTATGGATTGGATATCGATGTATGGAGGAAACATTGATTGCACCAGTAAGTCAATTCTACTCACCACACTGGAGGGAAAAGGATTAAGTATGTATCCAGGCATACACCAAAGAGGACTCATGTAAATTCCCTCACGGGAGTTGTTCAGGAGGAAGTGCCTGTAGTGAAGGATTACCCTGATGTATTTCCAAAGGAACTACCAGCCATGCCGCCGGATCGATACATTGAGTTTTTGATAGAGCTGTTGCCAGACACTGGACCAATATCGAAGAGACCATACCGGATGCCCGCTAATGATCTGGAGGAGATTAAGAAACAGATTAATGAGTTATTGGAGAAATGTTACATTCGCCGAAGTTTGTCACCATGGGGAGCCCTAGTGCTCTTGGTCGAGAAGAAGGATAAATCTTTGAGAATGGTTGTTGATTATTGTGCATTGAATGAAGTGACGATCAAGAACAAGTATCCACTACCGATGATCAATGACTTGTTTGACCAGATGCAAGGAGCTAAAGTATTTTCCAAGATCGATCTTTGATTAGGATACCACCAACTGAAGATCCTAGAATAGGATATACACAAGACAGCTTTCACCACAAGGTACGGGCTATATGAGTACACGGTTATGTCATTTGGATTGACTAACGCTGTTGGGGATATTACTACTGGACGTAAACCGACCAGGGGTAGCCGGATTAGCTCTATGAAGATTAGAGGCCCATAAAACGTAAGGATGGTGGCGCTCTACAAAGGCCCAAGGCCCAAAGGCGGATTAAGGCCTGTAGATGTAAACCAACTTTCTCATGTAACTTGTATTGTAAGATAGGGAGGATAGAGACCGAGTTGGACACACTGATGATCCGGCCTCGGGACTCTGTAAGTCGACGGGCGTCGACCTATGTGTCGTGGAATTGTCACGGCAGATGTCCTTAGTGTCAGGACTTAGTCGCGAGGCTAGCGCATCTATGTGGTAGCTTGAGAGGGGTTGAGTGGGACGAGAGACGCGATGTTTTACCCAGGTTCGGCCCCTCACGGTGGAGGTAAAAGCCTACATCCTGCTTCATTGATATTGATGATGATGATCACGGTTACAAGAGTGCCCTATCTCGAGAGCTATTGTCTAAACCTAACTTGTCCAACTTGTGGAACTTGTGAATCTTGTCCCTTTTGGGGAGCCCTGCCCCTCCTTATATATGTTGGAGGGGCGGGTTACATGTAGAGTCCTATTAGGATTAGGACTAGTCTATCTCTAATACAAACCAGATACAAGTCTAGGTCTTAACTCTTTGTAAGATAAATGTTCCTCATGCCTTTCCTCTTAAACCGGCCCACCATTAATATAAACCGGCCTGCTAGTCCTTGGGCCTTGTCATGCATCTGGAATACGCATCGGGTCACTAATGAACCTTCAGGCTCGTGAATCGTCATACCAGTGAACCGCCAGACACGTAAACCGCCAGACACGTAAACCGCCAATCCTCTGGCGGTTTACCAATGAAACGCCTAGTCCGGCCGGGTTATACTTCTGGCCGGTTTACGCCGCGGGGTATATCCCCAACATTAGCCCCCAAGTTTAGCTTGGATTTATTCATGGTAAACTTATGCTGCAAAATAAACACAAGAACAAATTTGATAGGTTATGCTCCGGGTTAAGAATTTTTGTAAACTGGTACCTGATCATCCTTAAGTCCTTGTTATTTCCTCCTTCTGGGAAATCCGGGTCAACAAATCAGCTTCATAATCAATTTGCCGACATTGTTTTGTCACCGAGAAATATTGTGAAGAATAACTCCTTTGACTCAGCTCCCAAAGCGCCGGTTTAAGAAATATGGGTCTAAAAATACTTATCTGATATTCAGCCGGTTTGAAGATGTAAAACTTGCCGGTTTAATATTACCAAAATGGCCGGTTTATAAATATTGATGGCGCCGGGTCATAATTGTTGTCGACACCGGGTCATGTAATTGATCTTCCTGATTTGCTCAAAACTGATAAAATGAAGATGTTCCTCCTTTATATGCATAATACCTGTAGCCCCCAAGTCTTAAGAGGAGAACATAGTGATAACTTAAGACTTGCTCCAATAAGTGTTTCAACCTTGAAGAAATCCGATTAGTTCATCTCAATCATATAAACTGAATACTCCATATATGTAGCCCCCAAGTGCCGGGTTGTCATGCTTGCAGCAACCTGGGACTTGTAATTTGCCCAAGGACCGGGTCATTATGCAATAAAGAGTAGGAACTTTGTAAATATAATAATGTAGATTTTAGCAGTGATGTGTAGCCCCCAAGGGCCGGCTCATTATAATATGATGAGTCGGGTCTTCAATAAGACTAGTAAAAATGACTTTGCATTATCCCCCAAGTGTCATGATGCATGCTTGCAGCAACATGAGACTTGCATGTAATCTCGATTTGAATAATGTAGCCCCCAAGTGCCGGGTTGTAAGCCTGTAGCGACTCGGGACTATTCCTTCAATTGTAGAATAAATCATATCTATTGATAATATGATAGCCATTGCGCTAAAGCAACTTTGAAAACCTCAATAATACTGGTTATTAATAACCATAAAAATCCAGCCATGTTGGCTATTCAAGATAACATAATCCGGTGAAAACCTTATTCATTCAATATCATAATGAAAATTCAGCCAAACTTGGCTATTTGAATAATATAACCTAATGATTTATAAGCACATGATTCCAATGGCGCAATCCAAATATATATATACTGGCGACTTATAGTCCAAAGCCAGGCCGGTTTAACAAACCTGTTTCTGCATACAACAAGTTTAAAGTGTCCTGGCGGTTTACCGCCGGACGGGTCATAATGCCCAACATATAACCCGGGTTTGTAACCAAGGCTGCACTTAAGAATAATCAAATATGAAATATATCATACCTGTGACATTGAATCACATTGTTGGTTTTACCAACTTTTTGTAGTAAGGGTGATAACCCAAATCTTGAGTACTGATAACTCCTTCCATATTGTGTCGGTTTATGATAAAACCGTGCCGGGTTGTGATAAACACCGGATTAACCATATATAATACTGGTGACTTGTAGTCAAACCAGACCGGGCTGATAGTCTCCGGATTATAACTTGATTGTGTACTGACAACTTGTAGTTGAAAGCCGAGCCGGGTTGATAAACACTGGTTTACTCCATAATAGGATGGTAACAGAAAATCAAACCGGGCAGATAGTCTCTGGATTAAGATTTGACCGTGTTCCGTCAATTTGTAATTGACAGTTTGAACCGGTTTAAAACATTATCGGTTTAAAAACGCAACAAAAATAAAAGAAACAGTTATCAAGGAAAATATTGAAGCAAAGGCAATGATAAAACCATTTGCAAGAAGAGGCTTCTTGAGCCGATCAGATGGTGTTACCATGGTCGGACACGACCAAGCTCCCCAATGGTGTAGCTATGGTTCAAGTCAGCCAGGTCCCCAAATGAAACTGTGGCATTATGCCGATCAAGAGGCATGGCAATGGTTCGGGTTCGACCAAGCCCCCAAGTGATTCTATGGCCTTAGACCGATCAAGAGGCGTGACTGGTTCAGACTTGACCATGTCCCCAAGTGATCTGGTGGCTTTCGCCTATCAAAAGGTGTTGCATTGGTTCGGACACGACCAAGCCCCCAAGTGATGTTTATAAAATTTTCAAGGGGTAAACCGGAGGCCTTTTTAAGACAGAAAAGCTCCGTGTAACCACGCATGATGTAAAAGAACAGAGACCCCGTTTTATGAAGCAGAAGCCCCCATGTGATCAATAATATGTCAGGCCAGTAAGGCGGGATACTCATGTTTGAACCGCACATCATGGCAGCAGGTCCTCTTTGGCAATTTTTAACTTTTTGCAAGAGATAATTTCTTCTTGAACCGGGATCTTGAACCGGATATTGAGAGCTTCAAAGCTTTGTGGGAGATATCTTTCCCTTGAACCGGATTTTAAACCGGAATCTTTATTTTTAGCCGGAAATTTTCTGACGGCCTTTAAACTCGAACTTGCGAGAAGTTAATTCCCTTTTGAACCGGACATTGTTAAACCGGATTTGAGCACTTCAGAGCTTTGTAGGAGAATAGATTTTTCTTGAACCAGATTGTAAACCGGAGTCATTTCTGATGACCTGGAACTTCTTCATCGAGCCGGGATTTTATAACTGTCATATACTTTCTAAGCCGGAAATTTTCTGACGGCCTTTAAACTTTCATCAATATAACAGTAGCCTTCGGGACCGGGTTATCCTTCCCTCCATCGTCCTGGGGTTCTTAAATTTGCTGAAACTGGCAAGATTCGCTGAGTCATGTCATCGTAGCCCCCGAGTCTCAAAGGTGACTCGAGGAGTTGGCTTGAGACTCTCCATATTTGACCGTGATATAAACCGGCATAACTTGTATATCATTGGCGTTGATAGCATGATGTGAACCCATAGAAGGTTGAGGTGACTGCGGCGGGTTGTAAATGATCCCATATGAGCCGTGTCAGCAACTGGCCAATGGTTCCTTCCAACTGGCGATTTGAAGTTAATCAAAACTGTAGTGGCGGTGACTTGTGCGCCTGCCCATTGAACCATCCAGTGCAAACGGCGGTTGATGATAATTTGTCTCCAATTTGAAAGAAAACCGGGCCACCCAAGCTATGACTTGCTCATACCCAATAAACAGCTCATGCAGACAGGTGCGGCCCGGTATGTTGATGTAGACCAGGCCGTGAGAGACGGACAGCAAAGACGACCGCGACTTTCAAAGGTGGCATAGACAGATGAGTCGGCCGCGGCATTATAAACTGGCATGGACGGGCGACTTAGCCACGTCATATTGATGTAAACCGGTCTGCAGAATGGCGGTTTGCACATATATTCACCGAGCTTGACGGCATGGTAAGATACTAGCGCATTCATAATGGTTGCGCGAGTTTATACATCCATGACACAGCCATAGCTTTTGCAATGAACAATTGTCCTGCATAAACAATATTGCAGACCAAGGCACAGGTAAACTGTTCTTTGACAAAAATAATATGTGCTAATAAAATATATTTTAGATGGATATCACCTGATGTGCTAGGCCAGAAATTATCCGCCATCGAGTTGATGATCACCACAGTGATGCTAAAATTAATCACGGCCGAGTTAACCGTAGGAGCAGACAGATGAGTCGGCCCGGTGTTGTAATCCGGTGCGGCCGAGCAAGTTGTCCTCCACTTGTAAGCCGGCATGGAAGCATGAACCGGTGGCCATGGCGGACGGGTGAGTCGTCTGTGGTGTTGTAAGGTGGTGCAGACGAGCGAGTCATCCGGTACGTTGACGTAAGCCGGACCGCGACACCCTGTCCGTGAAGCCGCGCGATACAGCCGAACATGCATCCGTGGGTATAACACCACCCCTTTTTCTTTTAATAGTTGCCCTGCGTAAAAATATTACAGGCCAGAGTAATTGTTGTTGGATGAATTAACATGTACTGATAAAATACATAGAAACGATAGCACCTGGTATTTTTTGCCGGACGCTGGCGCCGGATAATGCATAGTGCTGCTTTTGTTTTGACAAAAGAGTTGACTGGTTCTGTGTCTTGTAATGCCTGAGGTCTCCACATAACCTGGCCGGAATTTTTTGAACCGGAATTTCTGGAACCGGAGTTTCTTGATAATCCGGCCGGAACTTTTGATAGTCCGGAACTTTTGAACCAGAACCTCTTGATAATCCAACCGGAATTTTTGATAATCCGGAACCTTTTGAGCTGGAACCTCTGTATAACCCGGCTGAAACTTTTGATAATCTGGAACCTTTGAATCGGAACCTCTTGATAATCCGGCCGGAATTTTTGATAATCCAGAAGTATTTGATAATCCGGAACTTTTCTGTAGCTAAAGTCGGAACTCTTTGACGACTCGGACAGAACCTTTTGGCGATGCGGCTGGAACCCTTCGGCGATTCGGACTGAACTTTTCGTCGAGGCGATCGGAACTTTCTGATGATTCAGACACAACCTTTCGTCGAGACGGTCGGAACTTTTCAATGATCCGGCCGGAAATTTCCGACGAACCGGCGGAACGTTTCGATGAGCGGCGAGCCGGCTGGAACTCTCCGACAAACCGACCGGAACTTTTTCATTGAGCTGGACGTAGCTTCTCGATCCCTGAGATAGCGCCCTCCAAGAACTCCACACCACCGTGCGCAGGCCCCACGGTGGGCGCCAACTGTCGTGGAATTGTTACGGTAGATGTCCTTAGTGTCAGGACTTAGTCGCGAGGCCAGCGCATCTATGTGGTAGCTTGAGAGGGGTTGAGTGGGACGAGAGACGCGATGTTTTACCTAGGTTCAGCCCCTCAAGGTGGAGGTAAAAGCCTACATCCTGCTTCATTGATATTGATGATGATGATCACGGTTACAAGAGTGCTCTATCTCGAGAGCTATTGTCTAAACCTAACTTGTCCAACTTGTGGAACTTGTGCATCTTGTCCCTTTTGGGGAGCCCTGCCCTCCTTATATATGTTGAAGGGCGGGTTACTTGTAGAGTCCTATTAGGATTAGGACTAGTCTATCTCTAATACAAACCAGATACAAGTCTAGGTCTTAACTCTTTGTAAGATAAATGTTCCTCATGCCTTTGCTCTTAAACCGGCCCACCATTAATATAAACCGGCCTGCTGGTCCTTGGGCCTTGTCATGCATCTGGAATACGCGTCGGGTCACTAATGAACCTTCAGGCTCGTGAATCGTCATACCAGTGAACCGCCAGACACGTAAACCGCCAGACAGGTAACCGCCAATCATGTAAACCGCCAATCCTCTAGCGGTTTACCAATGAAACGCCTAGTCCGGCCGGGTTATACTTCCGGCCGGTTTACGCCACGGGGTATATCCCCGACACTATGTATATAAAGGGATGACCCGGCGATGGTTTAGGGACAACAGACAACAACTCGAGAGCCAGGCAAAGCGGATTTGCTCCCTGGTCATCGAAACCCTAGCAATACCAACACAACTAGACGTAGGCTTTACCTTCATCGAAGGGGCCGAACTAGTATAAAACACTTGTGTCCCTTGTCCGGTTTAACCCCTTTAAGATAACCCGTAGCGATGGCTCCACGACTAAGTCCTTTCACAAGGACATCTGCCGTGACAAAACCACGACAGTTGGCGCCCACCGTGGGGCCATTGCACGATGGTTTTGAGTTCTTGAAGGGCAGCTTCGAAGGACTCAAGGGATACGCTGTGGGCTGGATGACTAAGAGTCGTCGCGGCAAGCTCTACATCGACAACGCAGGATGGGGTCCCGAGGCCGGTTCAATTGAATACGGGTACCGGGTCCCCTTTGGTGGAATTCACGTTTTCATCGGCAAAATCGGTGAACCGGGCCCTGAGCCGGACATCTGCACCAACACCATCGAGACGGCTCAGTGTGCAAGCTCTGCCCCGGTTCAGCCTACCGTAAAGCATGTCTTCGTAGGTGTTATCCATGGAGCGGAATATGAGGATGGATTGGCATCTGGTGGCGAAACCGTTGTCTGCTCCGATGACGAGTCTTCAACCGGAGAGACCGAGTCGCTATACCAGTTACAGGATGGCAGGATTAGTGGAGGTTCTGATGGCAACAGTATTACAGACCCCCTTGATCTACCGAACCGGGTCGCGGTCTTCATGGCCGGTACACAGCCGGCATAGTCCTCCTCTACCGCTGCGGCAATGATCTCCGGTTCAGCAACAGCAGCGCCAACAGGGGCAGGGGGCTGTGCGTCGCCTCCGACTCAGGTTTTGTCTGATTTGTTCGACGCTTTAGCAACCTTGCTGGCAACAGAAGTGGATGCAGCAAACCGAGATCAGCACAACGCGAAGATTGCAAAGGTGAAAGATCAGATAACTCAGGCTAAAGCGGACCTGGTAGCAGAGAACGCCAGGATGACTATAGAACAGGCCGAGTTAGAGGCTCAGGCCTACTGGCTTAGGCTGGATCAAAGCGTCTCAGATGATGTCATGTGGAGGAGATACCGGTCGCACCTCCTGCCGGGTTATGAGCCAAGAAACCTCTTCAACACGCCAGGAGCGGGGACCAGTAACCAGCCAGTGATAAACCGGACGGAGGAATGGGTAACAGGAGCACCGGCTCAGCGGCGCACGATGGATCCGCCTCGTCAGAACAACATTTTGTATGTTCCGACGCCCCCGGGGCATTACTCCAACCCATTGGATAACATTGTGGCCGCCGCTTCATGATTGGCAGCCCTCCCGATTGACGGTGAGTCACCAGTGGCGGTCGAGACACGACGGGCCAGAGAGCTCCTTCAAACAGCTTTAACCCAGCAGCAGGCTTATTCGCATAGTCGTGAGAGGATTCATTCCACCCCCCGTCCGAGTCAAAGCTACAGCAGGCACATTGAGGATGAACCGGCCATGTCAAGCAGTGCACGTCACCGTAACTCGCCGCGAGGGCATAACCCGACAGGTGGTGGTGCTAATGCGTAGGATGTGGTGGATCATGGTCATGCACGTCGAGAAGCTGAGTTAGTAGCGCAGCATGTGGCTCGCCAGCTTACTCCGGTTTGTCCTGCCGCTTCAGTAGAGCCAGGTGTGGTCTTCAGTTCTTTAGGGGTGACGTGTCTCACCCCCGGGTTGCGTAATGTATGACTGCACAAGGATTTTAAAGGCCCTCGTAAGGTGCCCAATTACACTGCCGATTTACCCCCTGGGTCATGGGTTGAGAGTTATGAGATGGCGATGGAGATGCTGGATGTGGATGAAGCGGTGTGTGCTAAATACTTCACCATGATGTTGGAGGGGACAACTCGTACTTGGTTAAAGAGCTTACCGGCTAACTCTGTCGGGTCATGGGCTGAGTTAAAAAACCGGTTTATCCAAAATTTCAAGGATACTTGTAAGCAGCCTATGTCGATTATGGACCTGGCCACTGATGTCTACTACACAACCTTCTTCTTGTAGATGTTGTTGGGCCTCCAAGTGCAGAGGTTTGTAGGATAGTAGCAAATTTCCCTCAAGTGGATGACCTAAGGTTTATCAATACGTAGGAGGCGTAGGATGAAGATGGTCTCTCTCAAGCAACCCTGCAACCAAATAACAAAGAGTCTCTTGTGTCCCCAACACACCCAATACAATGGTAAATTGTATAGGTGCACTAGTTCGGCGAAGAGATGGTGATACAAGTGCAATATGGATAGTAGATAATAGTTTTTGTAATCTGAAATTATAAAAACAGCAAGGTAACAAGTGATAAAAGTGAGCGTAAACGGTATTGCAATGATATGAAACAAGGCCTAGGCTTCATACTTTCACTAGTGTAAGTCCCCTCAACAATACTAACATAATCGGACCACATAACTATCCCTCAACATGCAACAAAGAGTCACTCCAAAGTCACTAATAGCGGAGAACAAACGAAGAGATTATGGTAGGGTATGAAACCACCTCAAAGTTATTCTTTCCAATCAATCCATTGGGCTATTCCTATAAGTGTCACAAACAGCCCTAGAGTTCGTACTAGAATAACACCTTAAGACACAAATCAATCAAAACCCTAATGTCACCTAGATACTCCAATGTCACCTCAAGTATCCGTGGGTATGATTATATGATATGCATCACGCAATCTCAGATTCATCTATTCAACCAACACAAAGGACCTCAAAGAGTGCCCCAAAGTTTCTACCGGAGAATCACGACAAAAACGTGTGCCAACCCCTATGCATAGGTTCCCAATGTCACGAAACCCGCAAGTTGGTCACCTTAACATACATCAAGTGGCACGTGGTATCCCATTGTCACCACAGATATCCACGGCAAGACATACATCAAGTGTTCTCAAGTCTTTAAAGACTCAATCCGATAAGATTACTTCAAAGGGGAAACTCGATTCATTACAAGAGAGAAGAGGGGGGAAGAAACATCATAGGATCCAAATATAATAGCAAAGCTCGCAATACATCAAGATCGTATCATCTCAAGAACACGAGAGAGAGAGAGAGAGAGAGAGAGAGAGATCAAACACATAGCTACTGGTACATACCCTCAGCCCCGAGGGAGAACTACTCCCTCCTTGTCATGGAGAGCACCGGGATGATGAAGACGGCCACCGGAGCAGGATTGCCCCCTTCGGCAGGGTGCCGAAATGGGTCTAGATTGGTTTTCGGTGGCTACGGAGACTTCTGGCGGCGGAACTCCCGATCTATTTTTTGTTCTAGAAGTTTTAGGTCACGTAGGTATATATGGGTGCAGGAGGTACGTTAGGGGAGCCACGAGGGCCCCACGAGACAGGGGGCGCGCCCTAGGGGGGGCGCCCCCCACCCTCGTGAGCACCTCGTTCCTTCCTTGACGTGGGGTCCAAGTCCATTAGGTGTGTTTCCTTCCAAAAATAACTTGTCTAGTTGATTTCGTTCCGTTTCGACTCCGTCTGATATTCCTTTTCTTCAAAACACTGAAATAGGCATAAAACAGCAAATCTGGGATGGGCCTCCGGTTAATAGGTTAGTCCCAAAAGTAATATAAAAGTGGATAATAAAGCCCAATATTGCCCAAAATAGTAGATAATATAGCATGGAGCAATCAAAAATTATAGATACGTTGGAGACGTATCAAGCATCCCCAAGCTTAATTCCTGCTTGTCCTCGAGTAGGTAAATGATAAAAAAGATAATTTTTGATGTGGAATGCTAGTTGGCATAATTTCAATGTAATTATTCCTACTTGTGATATGAATATTCAGATCCGAAAGATTCAAGACAAAAGTTCATTTTGACATAAAAATAATAATACTTCAAGCATACTAACTAAGCAATCATGTCTTCTCAAAATAACATGGCCAAAGAAAGTTATCCCTACAAAATCATATAGTCTGGTTATGCTCTATCTTCACCACACAAAGTATTTAAATCATGCACAACCCCGGTGACAAGCCAAGCAATTGTTTCATACTTTTGATGTTCTCAAACCTTTTCAATCTTCACGCAATACATGAGCGTGAGCCATGGACATAGCACTATAGGTGGAATAGAATGGTGGTTGTGGAGAGGACAAAAAGGGAGAAGATAGTCTCACATCGACTAGGCGTATCAACGGGCTATGGAGATGCCCATCAATAGATATCAATGTGAGTGAGTAGGGATTGCCATGCAACGGATGCACTAGAGCTATAAATGTATGAAAGCTCAACAAAAGAAACTAGTGGGTGTGCATCCAACTTGCTTACTCACGAAGACCTAGGGCATTTTGAGGAAGCCCATCATTGGAATATACAAGCAAAGTTCGATAATGAAAGATTCCCACTAGTATATGAAAGTGACAACATAGGAGACTCTCTATCATGAAGATCATGGTGCTACTTTGAAGCACAACATATGAGACTCGCTATATCATGGTGCTACTTTGAAGCACAAGTGTGGAAAAAGGATAGTAGCATTGTCCCTTTTATTTTTTATTTTTTATTTGGCCTTTCTTTTTTTTATTTGGCCTTTCTTTTTTTATGGCCTTTCTCTTTTTTTGGGACAATGCTCTATTGAATGATGATCATCACACTTCTATTTATTTACAACTCAATGATACAACTCGATACTAGAACAAAGTATGACTCTATATGAATGCCTCCAGCGGTGTACCGGGATATGCAATGAATCAAGAGTGACAAGTATGAAATAATTATGAACGGTGGCTTTGCCACAAATACAATGTCAACTACATGATCATGCTAAGCAATATGACAATGATGGAGTGTGTCATAATAACGGAACGGTGGAAAGTTGCATGGCAATATATCTCGGAATGGCTATGGAAATGCCATAATAGGTAGGTATGGTGGCTGTTTTGAGGAAGGATATGGTTGGTGTATGACACCGGCGAAAGGTGCACGGTACTAGAGAGGCTAGCAAAGGTGGAAGGGTGAGAGTGCGTATAATCCATGGACTCAACATTAGTCATAAAGAACTCACATACTTATTGCAAAAATCTATTAGTTATCGACACAAAGTACTACGTGCATGCTCCTAGGGGGGTAGATTGGTAGGAAAAGACCATCGCTCGTCCCCGACCGCCACTCGTAAGGAAGACAATCAATAAATACCTCATGCTCCGACTTCATTACATAACGGTTCACCATACGTACATGCTACGGGAATCACAAACTTCAACACAAGTATCTCTCAAATTCACAACTACTCAACTAGCATGACTCTAATATCACCATCTCCATATCTCAAAACAATCATCAAGCATCAAACTTCTCTTAGTATTCAACACACTCATAAGAGAATTTTATTATTCTTGAGTACATAGCAAATTAGGACTTTAAGCAAATTACCATGCTATTTAAGACTCTCAAAATAATCTAAGTGAAGCATGAGAGTTCATCTATTCCTTCAAAATAAAACTACCACCATGCTCTAAAAGATATAAGTGAAGCACTAGAGCAAACAACAAACTACTCCGAAAGATATAAGTGAAGATCAATGAGTAGTCGAATAATTATGCAACTATGTGAAGACTCTCTAACATTTAATAATTTCATATCTTGGTATTCTATTCAAACAGTAAGCAAAGCAAAATAAAATGACATTCAAGAATAGCAAACATCATGTGAAGAAGCAAAAACTTAGGATCAACCGATACTAATCGATAGTTTGTTGAAGAAGAAAGGTGGGATGCCAACCGGGGCATCCCCAAGCTTAGATGCTTGAGACTTCTTGAAATATTATCTTGGGGTGCCTTGGGAATCCCCAAGCTTGAGCTTTTGTGTCTCCTTAATTCCTCTCATATCACGGTCTCCCTAAATCTCAAAAGCTTCATCCACACAAAACTCAACAAGGACTCGTAAGATAAGTTAGTATAAACCATTGCAAAAACCTTATCATACTCTACTGTAGCAAGTCACTAAAATTATTATTCAACATTGCATACTAAATGCCTCTGCATTTTAATAGTCCTATCCTCAAATAGAATCATTAAAGAAGCAAACATATGCAAACAATGCAAACATAACAGCAATCTGCCTAAACAGGATAGTCTATAAAGAATGCTGCAACATCCATATTTCCCTATCTCAAAAAATTATGAAAGAAAATTCCCACTGCAGTAAATTTATCATAGCTTAATATGCAAAAGGTTTAAACATTTTATCACATTCTGACTTTTCTAGGGAATTATTGCAACAGCGGTAAACTTTCTGTTTTCAAACAGCAACATGTATACTTGTAACATAGGCATAGTAAAGGCTATCAATGCCAATTTTATTGAAATAAAAGATGCAAAACATTGTTCTAAATAACAGCAAGCAAATCCTAACAAAATAAATTGACGCTCCAAGCAAAACACATATCATGTGGTGAATAAAAATATAGCTCCAAGTAAAGTTACCGATGAACGAAGACGAAAGAGGGGATGCCTTCCGGGGCATCCCCAAGCTTGGGATCTTGGTTGTCCTTGAATATTACCTTGGGGTGCCTCGGGCATCCCCAAGCTTAGGCTCTTGCCACTCCTTATTCCATAGTCCATCGAATCCTTACCCAAAACTTGAAAACTTCACAACACAAAACTTAACAGAAAACTCGTAAGCTCCGTTAGTATAAGAAAATAAATCACCACTTCAAGGTACTGTAATGAACTCATTCTTTATTTATATTGGTGTTAAACCTACTGTATTCCAACTTCTCTATGGTTTATAAACTATTTTACTAGCCATAGATTCATCAAAATGAGTAAACAACACATCGAAAACAGAATCTGTCAAAAACAGAACAGTCTGTAGTAATCTGGATCAAACGTATACTTCTGGAACTCATAAAATCTCAAATAAATTTCTGGACCTGAGGAATTTATCTATTAATCATCTGAACAAAGAATTAACTAAATATCACTCTCCAAATAAAAATGGCAGCAATTCTCGTGAGCACTAAAGTTTCTGTTTTTGACAGCATGATCAACAAGACTTTCCCAAAGTCTTCCCAAAGGTTCTACTTGGCACAAACAATAATTAAACACATAAAACCACATCTAAGTAGAGGCTAGATGAATTATTTATTACTAAACAGGAACAAAAGTCAAGGAACTAAAATAAAATTGGGTTGCCTCCCAACAAGCGCTATCGTTTATCGCCCCTAGCTAGGCATGATGATTTCAATGATGCTCACATAAAGGATAAGAATTGAAACATAAAGAGAGCATCATGAAGAATATGACTAGCACATTTAAGTCTAACCCACTTCCTATGCATAGGGATTTTGTGAGCAAACAACTTGTGGGAACAATAATCAACGTGCATAGGAAGGTAAAACAAGCATAACTTCAAAACTTTAAGCACATAGAGAGGAAACTTGATAGTATTGCAATTCCTACAAGCATATATTCCTCCCTCATAATAATTTTCAGTAGAATCATGAATGAATTCAACAATATAACCAGCACCTAAAGCATTCTTTTCATGATCTACAAGCATAGAAAATTTATTACTCTCCACATAAGCAAAATTCTTCTTATTCGGGATAGTGGGAGTATCATAAGAGACTTGAGTATTATAAATTGTTTCCACATTAAAAGAGTAATGTTCAGAAAAGGGGTAACCATAATCATTACAAGTTTTATAAATATAATCCTCACTACTTTTTATAGCATATGTATCATCACAATAATTATCATAGGTAGGGGGCATGCTATCATCATTATAAACTTGCATATCAAAACTTGGGAGACTAAAAATATCATCTTCATTAATCATAGCTTCCCCAAGCTTGGGACAAACATTAATTGCAGCAAATATATTCTAAAATATGTCATCCTCATCAAACATAGCTTCCCCAAGCTTGGGCCTTTTCGTATCATAAGCATAATCACTCTCATCATTAATAGCATGGATAACACCAATAGTATAGCAATTATTATATTCTTCCAAGCAAGTGCCAAAAATATTTTCAAGATCATAAGAAGTATCATTATCTTCCCAATCATAATCATCACAACAAGCAATAGGCATAACGAGATCATCATCAAGTGTATCATCTTCATTTTCATGAGGCACAACAATAATAGGAGCAACTTTATTTGGGAGAGATACCTTTTTACCTCTCTTCCTTTTTCTTTTCTTCTTCTTTACCACATCGTGTGTGGGTTCAATCCTCTTTTTGGAGCCCCTTATTAATGATATTGGTTGAATAGGAGGCTCCTCCTCGTTACCCGATTCATCATAAGAGGTAATAGGAGGATATTGAGAAGTCTCTTCCATTTCATTAGTATTTTCTTCATCTTCTATTTGTTTCCTTTTCTTTATGTAGTTGGCAATATAAGGATTTTCAATGCAATTCACCGCACAATACATATAAATATTCTCTAGATCAAAATCAAGAACTCTATCAAGATTAAACTTTGGAATACCCTCAGTTATACGTTTCATTTCTTCATAACCCAAAAGAAGGCTAAGCTCTTTATGATGCTCAAGGGTAATCAAATTATCACAATGTTTGGACACGACTTGATCATGAAACAAATAGCATTGGAGCTTTAAATGACCATGTTCATTGCAAAGTTCACAAGGGGCACGAAAAGTATTGAATCTTTCAGCGCACTCATCTAGGCTTGCTTGCAATGATTTGGTTTCTAAGTACTTATGCCTCTTGTAATATCTATCTTCCATATTTGGTGTGTACTTGCAAACCCAATCTACTCCACAAAAATTGTCATGTTTATAGGAGGCATTTTCATCATAACTAGTGCAATCATCATTAGTACTATGGATATTCAAAGAATTCATACTAACAACATTGCAATCATGCTCATTATTCAAATATTTAGTGCCAAACATTTTATAGATTTCTTCTTCTAGCACTTGAGCACAATTATCCTTTCCATCATACTCACGAAAGATATTAAAAAGATGAAGTGTATGAGACAAACTCAATTCCATTTTTATAGTTTTCTTTTACAAACTAAACTAGTGATAAAACAAGAAACTAAAAGATTCGATTGCAAGATCTAAAGATATACCTTCAAGCGCTAACCTCCCCGGCAACGGCGCCAGAAAAGAGCTTGATGTCTACTACACAACCTTCTTCTTGTAGACGTTGTTGGGCCTCCAAGTGCAGAGGTTTGTAGGACAGTAGAAAATTTCCCTCAAGTGGATGAACTAAGGTTTATCAATCCATAGGAGGCGTAGGATGAAGATGGTCTCTCTCAAGCAACCCTGCAACCAAATAACAAAGAGTCTCTTGTGTCCCCAACACACCCAATACAATGGTAAATTGTATAGGTGCACTAGTTCGGCGAAGAGATGGTGATACAAGTGCAATATGGATAGTAGATAATAGTTTTTGTAATCTGAAATTATAAAAACAGCAAGGTAACAAGTGATAAAAGTGAGCATAAACAGTATTGCAATGATAGGAAACAAGGCCTAGGGCTCATACTTTCACTAGTGTAAGTCCCCTCAACAATACTATCATAATTGGATCACATAACTATCCCTCAACATGCAACAAAGAGTCACTCCAAAGTCACTAATAGCGGAGAACAAACGAAGAGATTATGGTAGGGTACGAAACCACCTCAAAGTTATTCTTTCCAATCAATCAATTGGGCTATTCCTATAAGTGTCACAAACAGCCCTAGAGTTCATACTAGAATAACACCTTAAGACACAAATCAATCAAAACCCTAATGTCACCTAGATACTCCAATGTCACCTCAAGTATCCGTGGGTATGATTATATGATATGCATCACACAATCTCAGATTCATCTATTCAACCAACACAAAGGACCTCAAAGAGTGCGCCAAAGTTTCTACCGGAGAATCACGACAAAAATGTGTGCCAACCCCTATGCATAGGTTCCCAATGTCATGAAACCCGCAAGTTGGTCACCTTAACATACATCAAGTGGCACGTGGTATCCCATTGTCACCACAGATATCCACGGCAAGACATACATCAAGTGTTCGCAAGTCTTTAAAGACTCAATCCGATAAGATTACTTCAAAGGGGAAACTCGATTCATTACAAGAGAGAAGAGGGGGGAGGAAACATCATAGGATCCAAATATAATAGCAAAGCTCGCGATACATCAAAATCGTATCATCTCAAGAACACGAGAGAGAGAGAGATCAAACACATAGCTACTGGTACATACCCTCAGCCCCGACGGAGAACTACTCCCTCCTCGTCATGGAGAGCACCGGGATGATGAAGATGGCCACCGGAGAAGGATTGCCCCCTCCGGCAGGGTGCCGGAACGGGTCTAGATTGGTTTTCGGTGGCTACGGAGGCTTCTGGCGGTGGAACTCCCGATCTATTTTTCGTTCTGGAAGTTTTAGGTCACGTAGGTATATATGGGTGCAGGAGGTACGTCAGGGGAGCCACGAGGGCCCCACGAGACAGGGGGCGCCCCCCACCCTCGTGAGCACCTTGTTCCTTCCTTTACGTGGGGTCCAAGTCCATCAGGTGTGTTTCCTTCCAAAAATAACTTCTCTAGTTGATTTCGTTCCGTTTCGACTCCGTCTGATATTCCTTTTCTTCAAAACACTGAAATAGGCATAAAACAACAAATCTGGGCTGGGCCTCCGGTTAATAGGTTAGTCCCAAAAGTAATATAGAAGTGGATAATAAAGCCCAATATTGCCCAAAGCAGTAGATAATATAGCATGGAGCAATCAAAAATTATAGATACGTTGGAGACGTATCAGCCGCTTGTGTTCAAGAGGATGGGGAGTCTACAACCCATTGGGTGAAACGAGTCTCAACTATTCTACATTCGTCAGACCGCATCAATGCGGATACAACAGTTTTGACGCTGGAAGGCAATTGCCGGTTTATGCCATTAAAACTGAAGTTGGGGAGGCTCAAACGTCACTGCAATGACATGTCAACCCTTATGGCTGCTTTGGTGAAATATGTCAATTCAGATAGTACCAAAGACCCTGAGTCTGAGGATGACAAAACAGGGAAGGGGAAAAAGAACATCAATGCCAAAGAGCAGCAGCACAACCCGAGAGGTCATGGGAACAATGGTAAGTGCAAGGCAGACAATAGTTTGGACTTTGTGGCTAACACCAACGCTCAGAATAACGGTCAGCGTCGTAAGGGCAAACCGCCCCAGAGGGGCGGAGGATCAGGCCCCAATCTGGAGCGCCTGTTAAATCAACCTTGTCCAAAGCATGGATCAAAGGAGAAGCCAGCTTCGCATCTTTGGAAGGATTGCTTCATCATGCGAGAGTTCAAAAATTCCAATATGTTCCAATACAACAATGGCCCGCCCGGCGGTTCAGGAGGCGGTTTTCATGGGCCGGGTTATGTAGGTGGTAGCTCTGGTTCAGGATTCCAAGGCCATCAAACCGGACATGGCAATCAAGGTAATCAGGGCAATCAGGGAGGTTATAACCATCAGGGGAATCAGCAGCAGCAACAGTCGGGTTATCAGAGCAATCCGAAGCAGTTGAATAGTGGGCAGTATCATGTCTTCACTACTAGCTTGTGTAAGCATGATCAGAAGCTTCACAAAAGGGTCGTGTGATACGTCTCCGTCATATGTACTTTTCCAAACACTTTTGCCCTTGTTTTGGACTCTAACTTGTATGATTTGAATGGAACTAACCCGGACTGACATTGTTTTCAGCAGAATTGCCATGATGTTGTTTTATGTGCAGAAAACAAAAGTTTTCGGAATGACCTGAAACTCCACGGAATATCTTACAATAAATAATAAAAAATCCTCGCCAAAGAAGAAGACCAGGGGGCCCACACCCTTCTCACGAGGGTGGGGGGCGCCCCCCTAGGGCGCGCCCCCTACCTCGTGGGCCCCCTGGAGACCCCCCGACTCCAACTCCAACTCTATATAACTACTTTCGGGGAGAAAAAAATAAGAGAGAAGAAATCATCGCGTTTTACGATACGGAGCCGCCGCCAAGCCCTAAAACCTCTCGGGAGGGCTGATCTGGAGTCCGTTCGGGGCTCCGGAGAGGGTGATTCGTCGCTGTCATCATCATCAACCATCCTCCATCACCAATTTCATGATGCTCACCGTCGTGCGTGAGTAATTCCATCGTAGGCTTGCTGAACGGTGATGGGTTGGATGAGATTCACCATGTAATCAAGTTAGTTTTGTTAGGGTTTGATCCCTAGTATCCACTATGTTCTGAGATTGATGTTGCTATGACTTTGCTATGCTTAATGCTTGTCACTAGGGCCCGAGTGCCATGATTTTAGATCTGAACCTATTATGTTTTCATCAATATATGAATGTTCTTGATCCTATCTTGCAAGTCTATAGTCACCTATTATGTGTTATGATCCGTTAACCCTGAAGTGATAATAATCGGGATACTTACCGGTGATGACCGTAGTTTGAGGAGTTCATGTATTCACTATGTGCTAATTCTTTGTTCTGGTTCTCTATTAAAAGGAGGCCTTAATATCCCTTAGTTTCCATTAGGACCCCACTGCCACGGGAGGGTAGGACAAAAGATGCCATGCAAGTTCTTTTCCATAAGCACGTATGACTATATTCGGTATACATGCCTACATTACATTGACGAATTGGAGCTAGTTCCGTGTCACCCTATGTTATGACTGTTACATGATGAACCGCATCCGGCATAATTATCCATCATTGATCCAATGCCTACGAGCTTTCCATATACTGGTTTACGCTTATTTACTTTCCCGTTGATATTGTTACAATCACTACAAAATATCAAAAACATTACTTTGCTTTCGTTACTCTTTTGTTACCATTACCATCACTATCATATTACTTTGCTACTAAACACTCTGCTGCAGATACTAAGTTTCCAGGTGTGGTTGAATTGACAACTCAGCTGCTAATACTTGAGAATATTCTTTGGCTCCCCTTGTGTTGAATCAATAAATTTGGGTTGAATACTCTACCCTCGAAAGCTGTTGCAATCCCCTATACTTGTGGGTCATCAAGACTAATTTCTGGCGCCGTTGCCGGGGAGCATAGCTCTATTCTTTGAGTCACTTGGGATTTATATCTGCTTATCACTATGAAGAACTTGAGAGATCCAAAAACCAAGATCTATCCCTCAACTACGAGGGGAGGTAAGGAACTGCCATCTAGCTCTGCACTTGATTCACCTTCTGTTATGAGTAAGCTTGCGACACCTAAACCTGCTTCTGCTATTCGTTCTGATATGTTGCATGTTATTGATGATGCTACTTCTGCTATACATGATACTTATGATGAAACTACTTCTATGCCTAATACTACTATGCCACTTAGTGATTTTCTTGAAGAACGACTTGCTAGGGCTAGAGAGATTGAAAATATTGAATCTGATTATGAAGACGAAAGTGATGATGAAGAATCACTTGTTATTCCCGAGGGTTATTTATTTGATCAAGATACTTCTTTAGCTATTTTAGCTTGCAAAGATAGATATGAACTCAAAAGGTTATTAGCTAAATGGAATAAGCAATCTCTAAATGCTAGGATGAGACCTGACCCTGCTTTTGCTACTTCACCTATCTGTGTTGCTAATAAGGATTATGAATTCTCTGTTGATCCTGATATAATTACTTTGGTTGAATTTGATCCTTTTCATGGCTATGAATCTGAAACTGTTGTGGCACATCTTACTAAATTAAATGATATAGCTACCCTGTTCACTAATGATGAGAGATCTCGCTACTTTTATATCCTTAAAATATTTCCGTTCTCATTAAAGGGTGATGCTAAGATATGGTTTAATTCTCTTGATCCTGGTTGTGTGCGTAGTCCCCAGGATATGATTTACTACTTCTCTGCTAAATATTTCCCTGCTCATAAGAAACAAGCTGCTTTAAAGGAAATATACAACTTTGTGCAAATTAAAGAAGAGAGTCTCCCACAAGCTTGGGGGAGGCTTCTCAAGTTACTTAATGCTTTGCCTGATCATCCTCTTAAGAAAAATGAAATACTTGATATCTTTTACAATGGACTAACCGATGCTTCCAGAGATTACCTGGATAGTTGTGCTGGTTCTCTTTTTAGGGAAAGAACACCGGATGAAGCTGAAATCTTATTGAATAATATGTTGACAAATGAAAATAATTGGGCACCTCCTGAACCAGCTCCTGCTCCAATTAATGATCCTATTTCTAAACCAACTCCGAAGAAGAGGGGTATTCTATTTCTCAGTTCCAAAGATATGCAAGAGGCAAAGAAATCTATGAAAGGAAAAGGTATTAAAGCTGAAGATGTTAACAATTAACCCCCTATTGAAGAAATACATGGTCTTAATTTACCGCCTGTCGAAGAAACATATGATCTTGATCCTTTACTTATTGAAGAACCTCCAGACCTCGATAACCTGACACAGGTAGTAAAGGTAAATTCTCTCTATACATATGATAAAGCTGAAATCCCTCCTGCTAAAATTGCTAGTCAATGCTTGGATGAGTTTGATAATTTTATGTTTAAGCAAGAAGACTTCAATGCTTATTTTGCTAGACAAGTAAAACAAGATGTTGATATGATTAATTACTTGGGTGATTATATGGCTAATATTAGAGGTGAACTTAAAGTTGTTAGCAAACATGCTTCTATGGTTACCACTCAAGTAGAACAAGTACTTAAAGCTCAAAAAGAATTGCTCAATGAGATGAATAGTAAGAAAAATGATTATGCTGTTAAAGTGGCTACTAGAACTGGTAGAATGACTCAGGAACCTTTGTATCCTGAAGGCCACCCTAAGAGAATTGAACAAGATTCTCAGAGAAATAAAATTGATGCACCTAGCTCTTCTAAAAAGAAGAAAAAGAAAAATGATAGAACTGTGCAAACTTCTAGTGAACCTATTGCTGAACCACCTGATAATCCAAATGATATTTCTATTTCTGATGCTGAAACTCAATCTGGTAATGAACATGAACCTAATGAAAATGCTAATGATGATGTTCATAATAATTCTCAACCTAGTAATGATAATGATGTAGAAATTGAACCTGATGTTGATCTTGATAACCCACAATCAAAGAATCAATGTTATGATAAGAAAGACTTTGTTGCTAGGAAACATGGTAAAGAAAGAGAGCCTTGGGTTCAGAAACCCATGCCTTTTCCTCCCAAAGCATCCAAGAAAAAGGATGATGAGGATTTTGAGCGCTTTGCTGAAATGATTAGACCTATATTTTTGCGTATGCGATTGACTGATATGCTTAAAACCAATCCTTATGATAAGTACATGAAAGATATTATTACAAATAAAAGAAAGATACCAGAAGCTGAAATTTCCACCATGCTTGCTAATTATACTTTTAAGGGTGGAATACCAAAGAAACTTGGAGATCCAGGAGTACCTACTATACCATGCTCCATTAAAAGAAACTATGTTAAAACTGCTTTATGTGATCTTGGAGCTGGTGTTAGTGTTATGCCTCTCTCTTTATATCGTAGACTTGACTTGAATAAGTTGACACCTACTGAAATATATTTGCAAATGGCTGATAAATCAACTGCTATACCTGTCGGTATTTGTGAGGATGTGCCTGTTGTGGTTGCAAATGTTACTATTTTAACGGACTTTGTTATTCTTGATATTCCCGAGGATGATAGTATGTCTATTATTCTTGGAAGACCTTTTCTTAATACTACAGGGGCTGTTATTGATTGCAACAAAGGCAATGTCACTTTTCATGTTAATGGTAATGAGCATACGGTACACTTTCCGAGGAAACAACCTCAAGTTCATAGTATCAATTCTATCAGAAAAATTCCATCGATTATATTTGGAGGTTTTGAATTTCTCTTCCTACTGTCAAGAAGAAATATGATATACTTATTATTGGGGATGTGCATATCCCCGTTGAGGTAACCTAGTGTTATTCGAAATTTCTCCGGTTTCATGTTAATCGGAATGAGTTTGTTAACAAGACTTGATCAACCTTGTTAGTGGATTCCTTTTGACGAGCATGAGATGCATGAAACTAGAAGCACAACCTTCTGTACCCTCTCTATACTTTTTGTTATTTAGTTGAAATAAAGTAAAAATAAATAATTTTCTGTCTGTTATCTCATTATCCGTGCAATATAAAAATACCTCGAAAATAAAAGTTCTCCAAATGCCCTAAAAATTAAATATGATTTTTCTAGACTAATTGAGGATTTATGGAACAGAGAACACACCAGGGGGGCCAACCACCTTGCCACGAGGGTGGAGGGCACGCCCACCCCCCTAGGGCGCGCCCCCCTACCTCGTGGGCCCACGGTGGCCCTCCCCCACTTATTCTTTCACCCACACACTCCTTCTTCCTCCCCCAAACACGAAAAACCAACTCAAACCCGAGTCCAAGCTCGTTTTGCTGCCATTTTCGATCTCCTTGCTTAAAGCACCTCTCACAAAACTGCTTGGGGAGATTGTTCCTTGGTATGTGACTCCTCCATTGGTCCAATTAGTTTTTGTTCTAGTGTTTTATTCAATGCAAATTTTTGCTGCTTAGGTGACCCTGTTCTTGAGCTTGCATGTCAAATTTATATGGTCAAAAGTAGTTTTGATGCATGATATAGGCTCTAGGCACTTGTAGGAGTAGTTGCTATCAATATTATTGAGTTTGGTTTACTTTTATTTTGAAGTTACTAAAAATTTCAGAATTTTTCATAAAATGATGGGGAGATTATTGAAGGGCTCTCGAGCCAAAGCTCGAAGGAAAAGGCACCGAAGCCTAAGTATAATTTTCCGCGCACCGCGAAGGTTCGGGCGTGTGAATGGCCTTCCGAGGATTTCTTAAGAGCAGCCGGGATTTATGAAGATTTTCATGAATTGGCTCATAATGCAGGCCTCACTGCTTTCCTCCACGGCCAATGCGATCATTATCTCTTACTCACAAATACCTTTGTGCAAAACTTTCATTTTCATTCTAGGAACTCACCACCTACAGTGGAGTTTCATTTATATGATGAGCATAAGGAGATGTCACTTTATGATTTCTGTCGGATTTGTTTAGTCCCTTTTGGGGGCAAGACAGAAGAACCACATCGTGATGATGTGGAGGGATTTATTGACACTATCACTGTAGGGGAAAACAAGGAAGGTTTCCGATGCACGAATCACTAGCATACATTTTCCTATTTTACGCTACTTTGCATTATTTGCTAGTCGTTGCTTAATTGGTCGCGGAAACTGTGGAAACATGAGTATCCTTGATATAATTATTCTCCTCCAAGGTTTATACAATGATAACACTTTTAGTATGGGCGGCATTATTGCTAGACGGTTAAGTATGAACTGTACTAAGGGTCCCATCTTTGGAGGCATCTATGCTACATGCCTAGCTGCACATTTTAACATACCTATTAGGCATGCTGAGAAGGAAGAAAAAGTGTTGCCTCATGTTTATTTAGATTATAAAAGTATGGTGGCACATGATTTTATTGTTAAGAATAGGGTAGGAGAGCTTAAATATCAATTGTTCTTTAATAAACATCATCCTGAGACTATTACCTTGCCTGTTCCTTCTTTGTTTGATTTGACTGTAGGCACGTACCTTGTTCTATTGACGGCTATCCACACCTACCGGAACCCTACACCAGCCAAGGAGCCAGAACCGGAACCACAATTTGATCCTTCGCGGCAGTCTAACTATCAGTGGGATCCGGAGATGATTGCCAGCCAGTGGCAATCGGAGCCTTCTTCTTCCTCATCACAGTACGACCCCAACAACTATTATTATGGATATCAGCCAGGCCAGCTGTGGCCATAGACCAACTTAGGCCAAAAGCCTAAGCTTGGGGGAGTACGTATTTCTCACCGACATTACATTTATGTTCACACACACCTATTGCTAGATGTCGGTGCTCATACTTTTTCATTGTATCATCCATGCTAGTTTATTTCTTTTTATGCTTTCTTCTTGTGTGTTTAATAAACCTTAAGAAAAAAACCAAAAAATTTAGTTGTAGCTTTTAATTGATTTACTTTCCATGCTTGTAGTAGTAATTAAAAAGAAAACCCAAAAATATTTCCTGTTCTTCTTTTGCTTGTTGGGAGCTTTCCCGTGTAAATAGTTTTATTTCTTTTCTTTTCTTTGGGGGTCAGTAGGAGAAGACTATGATTAAATTGTTGAAGTGGCTCTTATATGCTTTGTTGTTGATTTAACCAAGAGCCCATATTGCTTTGTCTTCTCCTATTTATTGAATGCTCGCTGATTCCAGCTTAGTCCAATGCACGTGCACTCTTATTATTATTCACATCGTTCGGTCATGCAAGTGAAAGGCAATTATGATGATATATGATGGACTGACTGAGATGATAAAAGATGGTACGAACTCGACCTCTTTTGTTTTTGTAAATATGATGAGTTCATCGTTCTTGATTTAGCTTGTTATGAATAAACATGTTTGCAATGACAATTAGAGATCATAGTTGCTTGTGCCATGTTTGATTAGCTACGAGTTATAATGGTTTACCTTGCGTGCCAACATGCTATTAAAATGGTTATGATGTGGTATGATAGGGTGGTATCCTCCTCTGAATGATTTAAGTGACTTGACTTGGCACATGTTCACGCATGTAGTTGAAACAAATCAACATAGCCTTCATGATATTTATGTTCTTGGTGGATTATATCCTACTCATGCTTGCATCCAATGTTTATTAATTTTAATGCATGTACATGGCTGTTGTCGCTCTCTAGTTGGTCGCTTCCCAGTCTTTTGCTAACCTTCACATGTACTAAGCGGGAATACTGCTTGTGCATCCAAACTCCTTAAACCCCAAAGTTATTCCAGATGAGTCCACTATACCTTCCTATATGCGGTATCTACCTGCCGTTCCAAGTAAATTTGTATGTGCCAAACTCTAAACCTTCAAATAATCATCTTGTTTTGTATGCTCGAATAGCTCATGTATCAACTAGGGCTGTCTGTATCTTCCATGTTAGGCGGGTTATTCTCAAGAGGAGTGGACTCTGCTCCTCACTCACGAGATAAATGGCTGGTCACCAGGATGCCCAGTCCCATGCTTTATGCAAACTAAATCAAAATAATTGCACATAAAACTCCCCCTGGGACCTAATGTATGTTGGAGGCACTCGTTGTTTCGAGCAAGCCATGGATTGATGTTTGTTGGTGGAGGGGGAGTATAAACTTTACCATTCTGTTTGGGAACCGCCTATAATGTGTGTAGCATGGAAGATATCGTCATCTCTTGGTTGTTATGTTGACAATGAAAGTATACCGCTCAAAATATTATTCACCTATATTTCAAAACCGAGCTCTGGCACCTCTACAAATCCCTGGTTCCCTCTGCGAAGGGCTTATCTATTTACTTTTATGCTGAGTCGTCACCCTCTTATTAAAAGGCACCAGTAGGAGAGCACCGCTGTCATTTGCATTCATTACTGTTAATTTATATTGGGTGTGACTATGATTGGATCTCTTTTACCATGAATTACAATGTCTAGTCAGTCCTTGATCTTTAAAGGTGCTCTACATTTATGTTTTGCAGTCTCAGAAAGGGCTAGCGAGATACCATCTTGTTATATCATATTATGATTGTTTTGAGAAAGTGTTGTCATCCGAGATTTATTATTATGGCTTGCTAGTTGATTATGCTATTGATATGGGTAATCATGAGACCTGAGAATTATTACAAATGTGGTTAGTTATAATCTTTGCTGAAAACTTAAATGCTAGCTTGACATATTTACAACAACAAGAGCAAACAGAGTTTGTAAAAGTTTTTCTTTATTTCTTTCAGTTTGTCAACTAAATTGCTTGAGGACAAGCAAGGGTTTAAGCCCAGGGGAGTTGATACGTATCCATCGTATCTACTTTTCCAAACACTTTTGCCCTTGTTTTGGACTCTAACTTGTATGATTTGAATGGAACTAACCCGGACTGACGCTATTTTCAGCAGAATTACCATGATGTTGCTTTATGTGCAGAAAACAAAAGTTCTCGGAATGACTTGAAACTCCACGGAATATCTTACAATAAATAATAAAAAATCCTCGCCAAAGATGAAGACCAGGGGCCCACACCCTTCTCACGAGGGTGGGGGGCGCCCCCCCCCCCCCGTAGGGCACGCCCCCTACCTCGTGGGCCCCCTGGAGACCCCCCGACTCCAACTCCAACTCTATATAACTGCTTTCGGGGAGAAAAAAATAAGATAGAAGAAATCATCACGTTTTACGATACGGAGCCGCCGCCAAGCCCTAAAACCTCTCGGGAGGGCTGATTTGGAGTCCGTTCAGGGCTCCGGAGAGGGGGATTCGTCGTCGTCATCATCAACCATCCTCCATCACCAATTTCATGATGCTCACCGCCGTGCGTGAGTAATTCCATCATAGGCTTCCTGGACGGTGATGGGTTGGATGAGATTCACCATGTAATCGAGTTAGTTTTGTTAGGGTTTGATTCCTAGTATCCACTATGTTCTGAGATTGATGTTGCTATGACTTTGCTATGCTTAATGCTTGTCACTAGGGCCCGAGTGCCATGATTTCAGATCTGAACCTATTATGCTTTCATCGATATATGAGTGTTCTTGATCCTATCTTGCAAGTCTATAGTCACCTGTTATGTGTTATGATCTGTTAACCCCGAAGTGACAATAATCGGGATACTTACCGGTGATGACCGTAGTTTGAGGAGTTCATGTATTCACTATGTGCTAATGCTTTGTTCCGGTTCTCTATTAAACAGAGGCCTTAATATCCCTTAGTTTCCATTAGGACCCCACTGCCACGGGAGGGTAGGACAAAATATGTCATGCAAGTTCTTTTCCATAAGCACGTATGACTATATTCGGAATATATGCCTACATTACATTGACAAATTGGAGCTAGTTTTGTGTCACCCTATGTTATGACTGTTACATGATGAACCACATCCAGCATAATTATCCATCATTGATCCAATGCCTACGAGCTTTCCATATACTAGTTTACGCTTATTTACTTTCCCGTTGCTATTTTTACAATCACTTCAAAATACCAAAAACATTACTTTGCTTTCGTTACTCTTTTGGTACCATTACCATCACTATCATATTACTTTGCTACTAAACACTTTGCTGCAGATACTAAGTTAGCAGGTGTGGTTGAATTGACAACTCAGCTGCTAATACTTGAGAATATTCTTTGGCTCCCCTTGTGTCGAATCAATAAATTTGGGTTGAATACTCTACCCTCGAAAGCTGTTGTGATCCCCTATACTTGTGGGTCATCATCGTGAACTCTGTTGAACCGGCAGTACCTTAGTATTTGCGCTGGTCTGAACAGCGAATTTTATGGAGTCGAGAGGATCATCCACCTCGGGTTGATAATCCGGGTCATCTGGACTTAGTGGTGGCACCTCAAGTTGGGGGGGTATAAGTTCACCAAGGTGCTTATGGATGGGGGAAGTAGCATCAATATCCTTTACTATGATACCTTTTGCCGTATGGGATTGACAGATAAGAATCTTAAACCGTCGAACACCGTTTTTCATGGTGTGGTGCCTGTTAAATCGGCGTATCTAGTGGGCAAGATAGCCCTAGAGGTGGCTTTTGGAGATGATCATGATTCAAGGTCAGAAATGTTGACTTTTGAGGTGATGAAAATCAAGAGTCCGTATCATGCCCTGTTCAGACAACCGGCTTATGCCAAGTTCATGGCGAGGCCGTGTTATGTCTATCTACAGCTTAAGATGCCAGGTCATAAGGGGACCATCACAGTACATGGGAGCAGGAAGATTGCTTTGGAATGTGAAGAGGGTGATGCGGCTTATGCTGAGTCAGTTTGTGCCACAAAGGAGCTGAAGTTTTATAAAGACAATGTTGATCCGGCAGACATGACTTCTTTGAAAAAACCAACTACGGAGAATGATCCAGCGTTGAAGTTTAAATCGGCTACAGACACTAAGATGGTTGATTTTGTTCCTGGCGATACATCCAAGCAGTTCAGCATCAGCGCTAACCTGGATCCCAAATAGGAAAGCGCGCTCATCGAGTTCATCCATGAGAACCGGGACATGTTTGCATGGAAGCCTTCTGACATGCCAGGTGTACCGAGGGAACTCGCTGAGCACACACTTAATATAGATCCTAAGTTTAAACCGGTCAGGCAGTTTCTCCGCCGTTTCAACGAAGAAAGGCGTAAGGCTATTGGTGAGGAGGTAGCTCGGTTGTTGGCCGCAGGGTTTATCATGGAGGTCTTTCACCCGGAGTGGCTGGCTAATCCGGTGCTGGTTCTTAAGAAAAACAGCACTTGGCGTATGTGTGTGGACTACACAGACTTGAATAAGGCTTGTCCAGCTGATCCCTTTGCCCTCCATCGTATTGATCAGATTATTGATGCTACAGCGGGTTGTGACCGTTTGTGTTTTCTGGATGCTTATTCTGGTTATCATCAGATCAAAATGGCAGTGAAGGACCAGGAGAAGACAGCTTTTATAACTCCCTTTGGAGCCTTCTTCTATGTCTCTATGCCCTTTGGGCTCAAGAGTGCCCAGGCGACTTATCAACGTTGTGTTCAGAATTGTCTTCATAAGAAGATTGGGCGCAATGTTCATGCATATGTGGATGACATTGTGGTGAAATCTAGGAAAGAGGAAACATTGATAGATGACTTGAAGGAAACCTTTAATAACCTCCAGGTTTATAAGATGATGCTTAATCCGGACAAATGTGTCTTTGGTGTTCCGGCAGGCAAGCTCTTGGGTTTTCTGGTGTCTAACAGGGGCATTGAGGCTAATCCGGAGAAGATCACAGCTATCACCTCTCTGGCTAAACCGGCATGTATCAATGATGTTCAGCGTCTGGCGGGCCGGATTGCGGCTTTGAGCCGGTTTATCAATCATCTTGGGGAGAAGGCCATCCCTTTATATCAGATGCTAAAGAAAACGGATGACTTTGTCTGGAGCGACGCGGCTGATAAAGCATTTGAGGATTTGAAGAGACAGTTAGCTGAACCGCCAGTCCTTGCGGCTCCGTTCGATAAAGAGCCCTTATTGGTATATGTGGCTGCTATGCCCGGGTTGTTAGTGTGGCCATTGTTGTGGAGTGCACGGAGGCTGGAAAGGAATACCTCGTTCAATGGCCGGTTTATTATATCAGTGAGGTGCTTATCGAATCAAAGCAGAGGTATCCGCATTGGCAGAAGCTGGTATATGGGGTTTTTATGGCATGCCGGAAGCTCAAGCATTATTTTCAGGGTCATCCCATCACAGTAGTTAGTTCAGCCCCTCTGGGAGATATCATTCAAAATAGAGAAGCAACTGGATGAATTGCCAAGTGGGCTATTGAGCTTGGACCTCACGGGATAAAGTATACGCCTCGCACAGCAATCAAATCCCAAGCGCTTGTGGACTTCATCAATGATTGGACAGAGTTGCAGGCACCGGAGGAAAAACCAGATAACACATATTCGACCGTTCACTTTGATGGGTCTAGACAGTTGGAGGACTCGGGGGCTGGAGTCATATTAACTTCCCCATGAGGTGACAAGTTTTGTTATGTTCTCCGCTTAATGTTCCCTTGCACTAATAATGCAGCTGGGTATGAGGCCTTACTCCATGGTCTGCGGATGGCTAAGGAGATGAACTTAAGCCGGGTTAAGTGCTTCGGTGACTCAGACCTGGTGGCTCAGTAGGTATCTGGCACTTCGGATTCTAAGGATCCACTCATGGCTGCATATCGATGAGAGGTGGACATAGTGGCTGGTCATTTCAAGGGCTATCAAGTTGACCATATAGACCGGTGAAAGAATGAAGCAGCGGATGCTTTAAGTCATCTAGGCTCTCAGCGTAAACCGGTGCCACCTAATGTCTTCCTTGATGTACTTCATAATCCGTCAGTCAAGATACCCACGGAGGAGGAGTTGGTATTCCTGACCCGGAGGCCCAATTGGTGGCGGCTTTACATGTTATACCGGATTGGACAGTCCCGTACCTGGCTTACATGAACTGGGGCGAGTTACCGGATGATGAAACCTTGGCCCGACAGATAATCCGACGATCCAAGTCAATGACCATTATCAATGGGGAGCTACATCATTACAGCGTCACAGGAGCAATTCAGCGTTGTGTGTCTCCTCAAGAGGGTTGTGAGATTTTGTGAGAAATCCAGGAAGGAGATTGTGGTCACCGCGCCGGTTCAAAATCCTTGGTGGCAAAGGTTTTTTGTCACGGCTTCTATTGGTTAATAGCTCATGCTGATGCTAAGGATTTAGTAAAAAGGTGTGATGGTTGTCAGAAATTTGCCCGCCGCGCTCATGTTCCGGCTCAAGAGTTGAGAATGATTCCAATCACTTGGCTGTTTGCAACTTGGGGGCTAGATATGGTTGGACCCTTTAAGAGGTCCAAGGACAAAAAGACCCACCTATTGGTGGCGGTTGATAAGTTTACCAACTGGGTAGAGGCAGAGCCAGTTAGTAAGTGTGATGCAGCCACGACGGTCCAATTCATCAAAAAGGTGATATTCCGGTTTGGTTTTCCACACAGCATTATAACTGATAATGGTACTAATCTGTCCAAGGGTGATATGGAGGAATTTTGTCAACATGAGCACATCCGGCTTGATGTAGCGTCAGTGGCTCACCCCCAGTCTAATGGTCAAGCAGAGAGGGCAAATCAAGAAATTTTGAGAGGTATTAAACCCCGGCTTCTGGTTCCTTTAAAGCGGACGCCGGGTTGTTGGGTGGAGGAGTTACCTTCCATATTATGGAGTATCAACACCACACCAAACAGATCTATGGGTTACACGCCTTTCTTCATGGTTTACGGAGCAGAGGCGGTTCTCCCTAGTGACACTCGTCATGACTCACCCCGTGTGGCGGCTTACATTGAAGCTGAAAATGAGAAGGCACGTCAGGACTCACTGGACCTGTTAGATGAGGAGCGTGATCTCGCAGCGGCGCGGTCGGCGATTTATCAACAAGATCTCTGACATTATCACAGCCGCCGGGTTAAGACTAGAACTTTTCAAGAAGGCAATCTGGTGCTCCGGCTCATCCAGGATCAGACTGATATGCACAAGTTATCCCCACCTTGGGAAGGACCTTTTGTGGTCAGCAAAAAACTGCACAACGGGTCATACTACCTTATTGATGTTCGAGAGCACAAAGACTCAGGCAAATTGGAGGAGGAGACCCAGCGGCCATGGAATATAGCTCTCCTTTGGCCTTACTATACTTGAGCCACAGGCTCTTCTTATGTACATACTTATGACAATGTATATATTATATAATAAACCGAAGCCTCAGCTAAAGTGGGGTCTCTGTTCTTTTTGACATCATGTGTGGTTCCATGGGGGATTCTACTTACAAAGCGGAGTTCTATTAACCCGGCCTATAAAGCCACACAGATATAAAGGAAATCACTAGGGGGCTTGGTCGTATTCGAACCATAGCTACACATCTTGATCGGCTTAAGACCAAAAAGGGAAATCACTATGGGGCTAGGTTGTATTTACACCATAGCTACACCTTTTGATAGGCTTAAAGCCAAAAGGAAATTATGTGGAACCAAAGAGAGTCTGTTGCATAAAGCACAACTCAAACATAGGTAACCACTGAGCATAGCTCAAATATTACTTGGGGGCTCCTTGCTTCTCAAAGAACAACGAGCTTGCACCCTTGTAATAGGCTATCAAGCCAGGCTTGGAAGCCAGGTGTATTCACCTAAAACCCCGGGTTATCCTGCCTTTTTTAAGTAAGCCACTCCGTCCAGGTAAACCTGGTATGACCCATCGAACGTTTGACAAGTCAATATCATAGACCCTGAACTTGTCAAAGTTAAACGGTGATTGGTTAAAGATTGAGGTCCATCTTAAAAGGCTTTGAAATATGGTTTAACTCAGTGGCCTGGCAGCCCATGAAAAGCCTCGATTTAGGGCCTGGCAGCCCATGAAAAGCCTTGCATATTTATTTTGGATTTGCTGTTTTTAAACATCTTTTGATAAGGGATTTATGAATATTTTCTGATAAACCGGTGTTTAGTACAACCCGGCATGGCTTTCAATGCTCAATTGTCAGTACATGATCAGTTCTAAACCGGCAGTAAGTTGCCCCGGTCTGGTTTTGACTAGAGGTCACCAGCATTATACGAATAAACCGGTGGTTATCATAACCCGGTATGGTTTTTATATGAACCGGCAAGAGGGAAAGGAGTCATCAATACTCTAGATTGGTGTTTTCACCCTTACTATACCAACAGTTGGTCAACCAACAAGATATATCTCAGGTATCATCTATTTTATATTTGGTTATTACAATCTTGGTTATCCATCCAAGTTATGTATATATTTTTTGGGCATCATGACCCGTCCAGTGGTAAACCACTAGGACACTTTCAAGTTCTTATATGTAGGAACAAGTTAAATAAAAGCCATAATGGACTATGCATATAATAGATACCAAAGGCATGGCAAGTTCTCAGTATCAAGTGAAACAAACATGCTCGATGGCACGACAGATAAAGTGTTCACGCTATCCTATTACAAGGCGCTTTAACCCGCCCAAATTAAATAATTGTTTTAATAGGAGTGGCAGACTGCAACTGATAAACCGGCCTCCAGTTTATGATTCTTCATCTGGACGGCTTGATGATTGAGGGTCATCTTGAGCGGTCGCATTCTCCTCATCCCTACCCAGTCGCTGGAAATCAATCATTGACCAATCGATTCCAGTTAAAGCTTGGAAAATGGCTTCTTCATGAATAAGGTTGGAAGGGTCAATGTCAGGGGCATAAGAATGCTTACGAATTGGTGGAACAAGATCTTCTACGTCATGAATCGGCGCGGGCTGTTTTTCCCCTCAACATCATAAACCGGTTGATAATGAGATAGATCTGTGTCATCCGCCAATTTGCTCGCTATAGGCCGCATTTCCTTTGTCAGTCTTCGGAGATCATCATTGTTAAAATTTGTGCCATCTTCCTTCATGCTGGGGTAGCCTTGGCCGATATCTGCTGGTTCAAGATCTGGAATCCACGCCTTGGCCCGGATTAGCGCAGTCAGCGCACCTGACCTTGCGGCTGATCTCTTTAGTTCATCCAACCGGGAAGGCAGCATGGCTAGCTTTTTGATGGTTTCTTTTAAGCTGCAGTGCAAATGGCTCGCTGGGATCCAGAATACAGCTGTTCTATCAAAGTATAGGCCGCTTTAAGCTTCATCCGCATGTCGGAGCCCAGATGAGTGATGCGGGTCCCTGTCATGGTAAAGCATCAGTAAACCGGCCATTGGTAAGACATTATGAATTGGAAAAACTTCATATGAGGATACTCACCAAATACAGCAGAGGTCATGGCATTAATCTGCCGTTTTAAGCCGATCAGTTCTTCAACCACCGGCTTCAGGGATGCTTCTGCGTCTTCGGCCTTCTTTGTTAAACCGGCCTTCTCTGTCTCCCAGTCTGCACGCTCTTTATTTAAGGTCTCTTTCAGCTTCTCCATGGCTGCTAAGGCATTACTCAATTCTTCCTTGGCCTTGGAAGCCTCCGCTTGCTGAGATTTAATGTTCTCCTGAAGGTCAGCGGTTTGAGCATCCTTCTTACTCAGCTCGGCCTACAATGGCAAGATATATCATCAATGGGCTATGTATATTTGAAGTACCAAGTGTATAACAAGTTATGCACTTTGTACTTGGGGGCTAATGCCTATTTGCTCTCTCATCAAAAAAAATTGCAAGTCTCAAGTACCATGCAAACATTATCCTTGGCACTTGGGGGCTAATGTACATTTGTTAAAATCGGAGCATTGGTTAAAATCCCGGTTCACCTTGGAAAGATAAACCGGCCCTTGGGGACTACGCAGAGGAAAACTACAGGAATACAATGATAAAGTATCGGTTTATTTCAAAGGATCGCCTGACATATGAAGGATAAGTATGCAAGGGTTGAGATATTAGAAAGTCCTGATTTATGATTACCATCATAAACCGGCCCTTGAGGGCTACTTGAGTTGGTACTTACAAATTGGATTTACGAAAGGAAAAGTGATGAAAATACCTCATAGCGCTCCTTCATCAGATTCACCAAACCGGCTTCATAGTCATGATTTGAGTGCAGACGGTTTAGAAAACCAGAGTGGAGTTCTTGAGCACTAAGACGGGCATAGCTGGATAAACCGGTGTTCCATTTGCCTTTCTCCATAGCAGCATGCTCTTCCTTGGCACTATGTTTCGCCAAAATAATAGGATGGCCAGGAGAGGTGTGACTAATACCAGTAATGATAACCTCGCCTTCTTTGTCTCCAGCAGCCTTTTCTGGTAGGTCAGTAGTTCTCACTGGACTAGAAGGTCTGTCATCAGTCCGGATTGGATTTGCCGGTTCATCATCTGGCACAGCAGTATCAACTTCTGCTTGTTCATCAGCATTATGATCTTGAGGGGGTGGTTCATCAAATGTGGCCTCAATATTTGGACCCTCGGGTTCTACAGTTTGCTCCGGTTCAATAACCACATGGTCTTTGGGCGGATTATTCACCCGAGCCTTTTTACTGGGTCTGGCTTTGCCGCTAAAACAAAACAAGATGCAAAGGTTAGCATAGCATATAAAGTGTGAAACATCAAAAGATTGGGTTGAAATACTTACCGAGCCACGATTTTGAGAGGAGGGAGTTGGGTCGCTGTTGACTCGCTAGAGGATGAAGGAGGTGTCACCTGATAATTCGAATCGGACGGATTAAGAGGTTGTCAGAAATAGCCTGCCTTGGGATAAGAAGTGTCAAAAGTGGGTGAGACCTCAGATCAGCGTTTTCGAACCGGGGTGTCCGGTAAACCGGTCGAGGTAACCTTTTGGCCGCTGTGCCGGGTTGTGCGGCGAGGCTCATGCTGCTGCTTCTTCAAAATAAATGTTGGATCCAAGTGAGCAAGAGGGTGAGAAAAGATTACTTTCTGGACTGCTTGATAGATTTTTTGTGTCGGCAGAGGATCTGAATCGGAGGAAAGGATAATTACCTCTGCATCGTCAGCTTGGCTGCCCTCAACGTCCTCCTGATAAGTATCATTGTCAATGAGATGCATGAAAAGTGAATCAAGTTCTACCTCTGCTTCCGGTTCATCCGAGTCGTCATGAAGCTTGAAACCGATGGGTTCAGGTGCTTTTCTCTTTGTGGTTTTCTTGACGGCTTTCGTCTTAGGACGAGAAGGCTTCGCTGCTTTCTCTTGAGGTTTCTTTTTCCAGAAAGGATCGTCACCCTGTTTAAACATGAGCAGAGGGTATTCAAAGATTGCACAGTTCAAAAATATCAGGTGTAAAGTGGAAGCACAAACAATACTTATAGCGGGCGGTTTGTTTTGCGTATAAAAGGGGCTTAACCCGGTCTTGCTGCAGACAGCTTCTGATTCATTCAACATTTTCTTAACAGATTCAGTGACTTCTTCATCTGTTAGCTGAATATTGATATGGCATTGGGAGTCTTCTATGTCACCAATATACTCACACATTAAACCGGAGCGGCGACTTAACGGCAAAATGCTCCAGGATATCCAGCAACGGACGAAGTCCACGCCTGTTAAACCATTGGCCAAGAAGGCTCTCATCTTGGCGAGTTGAGATGCGTACGAGGGCCGTTCCTGGGCACTTAGTCATTGCGGAAGCAGATGAGCATTAGCAAGCCAGTGAGCGCGGTAACCCGGCAGAGGGTTTTCATCTTTCGGAGAGGTGTCTCTACAGTAGAACCAAGTTTGATTCCACTCTTTGGGGTGACTGTGAACTTTGGCATGAGGAAACTCAACCTCTTTCCTTTTTTGAATTGAGACGCCGCCAAGTTCCGTATTGGGTCTGTCTACGAATTCAGTGCGACAGTTTAAATGGAAGAAATCCCGAAATAGCTCAACAGTTGGTTCTTCTTGAAGGTATGCTTCACAAAAGACTTGAAATTTGCAAATATTGGATACCGAGTTGGGTCCAATATCTTGAGGATGGAGCTGAAAGCTAGCAAGTACATCTCGAAAAAACTTCGATCCGGACGGTTTAAAGCCACGACCTATGTGATCAACAAACACCGCTACTTCACCCTGCTTAGGGGTGGGAGGATTTTCTGGCCCAGGAACTCGCCACTAGATCTCATTCTTCTTCGGTAAGGTGCCAATCTTGACCATTCCGTTGAGTTGCTCCTCAATAACCCGGGAGGGGACCCATTTGTAGGAATAAAACTGCTTGGCCATTGCAAGTGAAAGACTAGGAAGAAAATAATGCCGGTTTACGATACATTAATGGTGATGCATAAAGTACAACAAGGAAAAGGAATCCAAGTATGTGTAAATTGGTAAACCGACGACGGGGTATTTATGAATGATAAGGAATGAAGAGAGGCAGCGGTATATGCATACTGTTAAACCGGAGTATAAATAAATTGGCGCTTTAAAAGGGGACTAATGGTACCTGCCGGATTATCATACTTCAAAAAGTTAAACCGCCTATATTGGTGTGAAGGGTAGAGATCTGGAAAATACCTAAGTGCGGGAAACAGGTTTCACAGATTTATATGGTGATTTCAGATCTAAGGGGTGACATAAAATGAGAATATATTCAAGAACTAAGTTACAGATATCAGTTCATCAGGTTCAGATGAGTATTCTTCTATATGAAGGGGATGATCAGGTTCAGATAAGAACTAAGTCGCACGAAGAGCTAGAAGATTTAGTTAGTTTTCGATGCTACTGGGAAGAAAAGAGAAGAACACCACCGGAGCTGCGACGAACTCCGATGAACACAAAAACCCTAAAGTGGATCTATGAAGAAAAGGGGGAAAACTTACCGGAGCTATTAAGGTAGCAGAGGAGTGCCGCGGTTCTCTGGAGCGCTCAGGTCGATGCAGCGGCCATGGATGAGGCAGAGATGAAGCTTGACGACGACGGCGGCGTTCGGGCGCAGGGGCGTCGTGAGGAGGAAGAAGAGATGAAGAGGTAGCACAGGAAACAGAAAAGGGGGGGTCTCAACCCTATTTATAAGGCGAACAGATAAGCGACAGGTGCAAGAATCGAGGACCTCAAAAATGGATATTTAATAAGGTTGTCACCTCGATGATTGGATACTCATTAATGAAGGGCATCTTCGGCTTCAATGAATAGGTGACATCATGACGGTTTACTGCGGATCTGAAGGATGACATCACGGTGGTTTACAAGATCCATGCGAAGGTGCTAGGGTAAGAATTTTTTTAAGTGTTGAAGATTGACATGAACATGTTCAAATCAATCTGGGGCCTAATGTTGGGGATATTACTACTGGACGTAAACCGGCCAGGGGTAACCGGGTTAGCTCTATGAAGATTAGAGGCCCATAAAAACGTAAGGATGGTGGTGCTCTACAAAGGCCCAAGGCCCAAAGGCGGATTAAGGCCTGTAGATGTAAACCGACTTTCTCATGTAACTTGTATTGTAAGATAGGGAGGATAGAGACCAAGTTGGACACATTGATGATCCGGCCTCGGGACTCTGTAAGCCAACGGGCGTCGACCTATGTATATAAAGGGATGACCCGGTGGCGGTTTAGGGACAACAGACAACAACTCGAGAGCCAGGCAAAGCGGATTCGCTCCCTGGTCATCGAAACCCTAGCAATACCAACACAACTAGACGCAGGCTTTACCTTCATCGAAGGGGCCGAACTAGTATAAAACACTCATGTCCCTTGTTCGGTTTAACCCCTTTAAGCTAACCCGTAGCGATGGCTCCACGACTAAGTCCTTTCACGAGGACATCTGCCGTGACCAAACCACGACAAACGCCCTTGCCTATGTCATGAGTATAATGAATAAGGTGTTCATGGAGTTCTTGGATAAACTTGTCATGGTGTTCATTGATGACATTTTGGTATACTCAAAGAATGAAGAGGAACACAGGGAGCATTTGTGCTTAGTTCTCGCGAAGCTCAGTGAACATCAGTTATACGCCAAGTTTAGCAAATGTGAGTTTTGGTTGAAAGAAGTTGGATTCCTTGGACATGTTATATCAGGAGAAGGTATAGCAGTAGACCCTACTAAGGTTCAGTCAGTCACTGAGTGGTTGGCACCCACCTCACTTGGAGAGATCCACAGTTTCTTGGACTCGCGGGATATTATCGGAGATTCATTGAGAATTTCTCTAAGATTGCGAAGCCTATGATGGAGTTGTTGAAGAAGGACACCAAGTTCAAATGGACCGATGAATGTGAGGCAAGTTTCCAGGAGTTGAATAACGTTTGGTTACAGCCTCAGTGCTAATTTTGCCAGATATACACAAGGATTTCCAAGTGTATTGCAATGCATCTCGCTTAGGACTTGGAGGCGTACTTATGCAAGACGGAAGAGTTGGTTCATATGCCTCAAGTTAGCTTCGACCGCATGAGTTGAATTATGCCACACATGATTTGGAGTTAGCAGCTGTAGTGCATGCGCTCAAGACCTGGAGACATTTCCTTATTGGGAATCATTGTGACGTGTACACGGATCATAAGAGTTTGAAGTGCATTTTCACGCAAAAGGAGTTGAATCTCAGGAAAAGGAGATGGTTGGAGCTTATAAAGTTATGATATGAAGTTGCACTATCATCCAGGCAAGGCCAATGTTGTAGCAGACGCCTTGAGCTGGAAGAGTTACGCCAATACCCTCGTAAGTGGAGGATTGCCAAAGGAGTTAACTGAAGATCTCAGGGAGCTATGCTTGGAGATAGTCCCTAGAGGTTTTGTTGCTGCATTAGAAATTTAGTCGACATTATTAGGAAAAATTCGAGAAGCTCAGAAGGATGATAAGGAAATTGCTGAGATAAAGGAGAATATGAGCAAAGGAAAAGCCAAGGATTTTCGTAAGGATGAGCACGACACCTTGTGGTTTGAGGACCGTGTTTATGTACCCAATAATGCAGAGATCAGGAAGTTGATACTTCAGGAAGCTCATGACTCACCATACTCGATAGACCCCGGAAACACCAAGATGTATTTGGATTTAAAGGAGAGATTCTGGTGGACTGGTATGAAGAAGGATATTGCCGAGTATGTAGCCGTATGTGATGTATGTCAGAGAGTGAAGGCAGAACATCAGAAGCCAGCAGGATTACTACAACCTATGCCGATTCCCGAATGGAAGTGGGACAAGCTTGGCATGGATTTAATCACCGGATTGCCCAGAACCCAATCGGGATACGATTCTATTTGGGTAGTAGTGGATCGTTTGACCAAAGTGGCTCACTTTATCCCAGTGAAAACCACCTATACGAGTGCGAAGTTGGCCAAGATATATATGACCAGGATCGTATGTCTGCATGGAGTTCCGAGGACTATCGTATCAGATAGGGGGACATAGTTTACTTCAAAGTTTTGGCACCAGCTGCACCAGACTTTGGGCACCAAGCTAGAGTTCAGTACAACTTTTCATCCGCGGACAGATGGACAAACCGAGAGAGTCAATTAGATTCTGGAGGACATGTTGAGGGCTTGTGCGCTAGATTATGGATCTAGTTGGGATGATAATTTGCCCTACGCAGCGTTCTCATACAACAACAGTTACCAAGCCAGTCTGAAGATGGAACCTTTCGAAGCTTTGTATGGAAGAAGGTGTAGAACACCATTGATGTGGGATGAAGTTGGAGACCGTCAGTTGTTTGGACCCGATTTGATCAAAGAGTCCGAAGAGAAGGTTAAGTTGATTTGAGATAGACTGAAGGTATCTCAGTCCAGACAGAAGAGTTATGCAGACTCAAAATGCAAGGAGGTAGTCTATGAAATCGGAGACAAAGCATATCTTCGTGTGTCACCTCTGCGAGGAGTTAAACGTTTTGGCGTTAAGGGGGAGCTAGCCTCAAGATTCATAGGACCATACCGAGTTTTGGAACGTATGAGAGAAGTTGCCTACAAGCTGGAGTTACCCGAAGGACTGTCAGGAGTTCATGATGTGTTTCACGTTTCCCAGTTGAAGAAGTGCCATCCTGAGATGGCCGATATCCCTCTGAGAGATTCAGTGCCCCTGGAAGCAATTCAGTTGGATAGTGATCTGACCTATGAGGAGAAACCAGTCAAGATTCTCGAGTTTGCCAGCCGAGTCACACGCAATAAGGTTATCAAGTTTTGCAAAGTTCAGTGGAGCCACCATATCGAGGATGAAGCCACCTGGGAACGAGAGGATTGATGTCTACTACACAACCTTCTTCTTGTAGACGTTGTTGGGCCTCCAAGTGCAGAGGTTTGTAGGACAGTAGCAAATTTCCCTCAAGTGGATGACCTGAGGTTTATCAATCCGTAGGAGGCGCAGGATGAATATGGTCTCTCTCAAGCAACCCTGCAACCAAATAACAAAGAGTCTCTTGTGTCCCCAACACACCCAATACAATGGGAAATTGTATAGGTGCACTAGTTCGGCGAAGAGATGGTGATACAAGTGGTATATGGATAGTAGATAAAGGTTTTTGTAATCTAAAATTATAAAAACAGCAAGGTAACAAGTGATAAAAGTGAGCGTAAACGGTATTGCAATGCTAGGAAACAAGGCCTAGGGTTCATACTTTCACTAGTGCAAGTCCTCTCAACAATACTAACATAATTGGATCATAAAACTATCCCTCAACATGCAACAAAGATTCACTCCAAAGTCACTAATAGGGGAGAACGAACGAAGAGATTATGGTAGGGTACGAAATCACCTCAAAGTTATTCTTTCCAATCAATCTGTTGGGCTATTCCTATAAGTGTCACAAACAGCCCTAGAGTTCGTACTAGAATAACACCTTAAGACACAAATCAACCAAAACCCTAATGTCACCTAGATACTCCAATGTCACCTCAAGTATCCGTGGGCATGATTATACGATATGCATCACACAATCTCAGATTCATCTATTCAACCAACACAAAGGACCTCAAAGAGTGCCCCAAAGTTCTACCGGAGAATCACGACGAAAACGTGTGCCAACCCCTATGCATAGGTTCATGGGTGGAACCCGCAAGTTGGTCACCAAAACATACATCAAGTGAATCACGTGATATCCCATTGTCACCACAGATACGCACGGCAAGACATACATCAAGTGTTCTCAAATCTTTAAAGACTCAATCCGATAAGATAACTTCAAAGGGGAAACTCAATTCATTACAAGAGAGTAGAGGGGGGAAGAAACATCATAGGATCCAAATATAATAGCAAAGCTTGCGATACATCAAGATCGTATCATCTCAAGAACACGAGAGAGAGAGAGAGAGATCAAACACATAGTTACTGGTACATACCCTCAGCCCCGAGGGAGAACTACTCCCTCCTTATCATGGAGAGCACCGGGATGATGAAGATGGCCACCGAAGAAGGATTTCCCCCTCACGCAGGGTGCCGGAACAGGTCTAGATTGGCTTTCGGTGGCTACGGAGGCTTCTGGCGGCGGAACTCCCGATCTATATTCTGTTCTGGAAGTTTTAGGGTACGACGATATATATGGGTGCAGGAAGTACGTCGGAGGAGCCACGAGGGCCCCACGAGGCAGGGGCATGCCCTAGGGGGGGCGCCCCCCACCCTCGTGAGCACCTCCCGTATCTCCTGACGTGGAGTCCAAGTCTATCTGGTGGCTTTCGTTCCAAATTAACTTCTCCAGTTGATTTCGTTCCGTTTCGACTCCGTTTGATATTCCTTTTCTTCGAAACACTAAAATAGGCATAAAATAGCAAATCTGGGCTGGGCCTCCGGTTAATAGGTTAGTCCCAAAAATAATATAAAAGTGGAAAATAAAGCCCAATATTGCCCAAAACAGTAGATAATATAGCATGGAGCAATCAAAAATTATAGATACGTTGGAGACGTATCAAGCATCCCCAAGCTTAATTCTTGCTCGTCCTCGAGTAGGTAAATGATAAAAAAAGATAATTTTTGATGTGGAATGCTAGTTGGCATAATTTCAATGTAATTCTTCCTACTTGTGATATGAATATTCAGATCCGAAAGATTCAAGACAAAAGTTCATTTTGACATAAAAAATAATAATACTTCAAGCATACTAACTAAGAAATCATGTCTTCTCAAAATAACATGGCCAAAGAAAGTTATCCCTACAAAATCATATAGTCTGGTTATGCTCTATCTTCACCACATAAAGTATTTAAATCATGCACAACCCCGATGACAAGCCAATCAATTGTTTCATACTTTTGATGTTCTCAAACTTTTTGAATCTTCACGCAATACATGAGCGTGAGCCATGGACATAGCACTATAGGTGGAATAGAGTGGTGGTTGTGGAGAAGACAAAAAGGAGAAGATAGTCTCACATCAACTAGGCGTATCAATGGGCTATGGAGATGCCCATCAATAGATATCAATGTGAGTGAGTAGGGATTGCCATGCAACGGATGCACTAGAGCTATAAGTGTATGAAAGCTCAAAAAGAAACTAAGTGGGTGTGCATCCAACTTTCTTGCTCACGAAGACCTAGGGCATTTTGAGGAAGCCCATCATTGGAATATACAAGCCAAGTTCTATAATGAAAGATTCCCACTAGTATATGAAAGTGACAACATAGGAGACTCTCTATCATGAAGATCAAGGTGCTACTTTGAAGCACAAGTGTGGTAAAAGGATAGTAGCATTGCCCCCCCCCCCTTTTTGGCCTTTCTTTTTTTTATGGCCTTTCTCTTTTTTTGGGACAATGCTCTATTGAATGATGATCATCACACTTCTATTTATTTACAACTCAATGATACAACTCGATACTAGAACAAAGTATGACTCTATATGAATGCCTCCGGCGGTGTACCGGGATATGCAATGACTCATGAGTGACATGTATGGAAGAATTATGAATGGTGGCTTCGCCACAAATACGATGTCAACTACATGATCATGCAAAGAAGTATGACAATGATGGAGCGTGTCATAATAAACGGAATGGTGGAAAGTTGCATGGCAATATATCTTGGAATGTCTATGGAAATGCCATAATAAGTAGGTATAGTGGATGTTTTGAGGAAGGTATATGGTGGGTTTATGGTACCGGCGAAAGTTGCGTGGTACTAGAGAGGCTAGCAATGGTGGAAGGGTGAGAGTGCGTTTAATCCATGGACTCAACATTAGTCATAAAGAACTCACATACTTATTGCGAAAATCTATTAGTTATCGAAACAAAGTACTACGCGCATGCTCCTAGGGGGATATATTGGTAGGAAAATACCATCGCTCGTCCCCGACCGCCACTCATAAGGAAGGCAATCAATAAATAAATCATGCTCCGACTTCATCACATAACGGTTCACCATACGTTCATGCTACGGGAATCACAAACTTCAACACAAGTATTTCTCAAATTCATAACCACTCAACTAGCATGACTCTAATATCACCATCTCCATATCTCAAAACAATTATCAAGTATCAAACTTCTCATAGTATTCAACACACTCATAAGAGAATTATATTATTCTTGAATACCTAGCATATTAGGATTTTAAGCAAATTACCATGCTATTCAAGACTCTAAAAATAATATAAGTGAAGCATGAGAGTTTATCTATTTCTTCAAAATAAAACTACCACCATGCTCTAAAAGATATAAGTGAAGCACTAGAGCAAATGACAAACTACTCCGAAAGATATAAGTGAAGATCAATGAGTAGTCGAATAATTATGCAACTATGTGAAGACTCTGTAACATTTAATAATTTCAGATCTTGGTATTCTATTCAAACAGCAAGAAAAGCCTAACAAAATAAATTGACGCTCCAAGCAAAACACATATCATGTGGCGAATAAAAATATAGCTCCAAGTAAAGTTACCGATGAACGAAGACGAAAGAGGGGATGCCTTCCGGGGCATCCCCAAGCTTAGGCTCTTGGATATCCTTGAATATTACCTTGGGGTGCCTTGTGCATCCCCAAGCTTAGGCTCTTGCCACTCCTTATTCCATAGTCCATCGAATCCGTACCCAAAACTTGAAAACTTCACAACACAAAACTTAACAGAAAACTCGTAAGCTTCGTTAGTACAAGAAAATAAATCACCACTTCAAGGTATTGTAATGAACTCATTATTTATTTATATTGGTGTTAAACCTAATGTATTACAACTTCTCTAAGGTTTATAAACTATTTTACTAGCCATAGATTCATCAAAATAAGTAAACAACACATGAAAAACAGAATCTGTCAAAAACAGAACAGTCTGTAGTAATCTGGATCAAACGTATACTTCTGGAACTCATAAAATTCTCAAATAAATTGATTGACCTGAGGAATTTATATATTAATCACCTTCAAAAATAATTAACTAAATAGCACTCTCCAAATAAAAATGGCAGCAATTCTCGTGAGCGCTAAAGTTTCTGTTTTTTACAGCATGATCAACAAGACTTTCCCCAAGTCTTCCCAAAGGTTCTACTTGGCACAAACACTAATTAAAAGCATAAAACCACATCTAAAAAGAGGCTAGTTGAATTATTTATTACTAAACAGGAACAAAAAGCAAGGAACTAAAATAAAATTGGGTTGCCTCCCAACAAGCGCTATCCTTTAATGCCCCTAGCTAGGCACGATGATTTCAATGATGCTCACATAAAGGATAAGAATTGTAACATAAAGAGAGCATCATGAAGAATATGACTAGCACATTTAAGTCTGACATACTTCCTATGCATAGGGATTTTGTGAGAAAACAACTTATGGGAGCAATAATCAACTAGCATAGGAAGGCAAAACAAGCATAACTTCAAAACTTTAAGCATATAGAGAGGAAACTTGATATTATTGCAATTCCTACAAGAATATATTCCTCCCTCATAATAATTTTCAGTAGCATCATGAATTAATTCAACAATATAACCAGCACCTAAAGCATTCTTTTCATGATCTACAAGCATAGAAATTTTACTACTCTCCACACAAGCAAAATTCTTCTCATGAATAATAGTGGGAGCAAACTCAACAAAATAATTATCATGTGAGGCATAATCCAATTGAAAACTAAAATCATGATGACAAGTTACATGGATATCATTATTCTTTATAGCATACAAGTCATCACAATAATATCATAGATAGCAACTTTCTTCTCATAATCAATTGGAACCTCTTCCAGAATAGTGGAATCATTACTAAATAAAGTCATGACCTCTACGAAACCACTTTCATCAACATAATCATCATAAATAGGAGGCATGCTATCATCATAATAAATTTGCTCATCAAATCTTGGAGGACAAAAAATATCATCTTCATCAAACATAGCTTCCCCAAGCTTGTGGCTTTGCATATCATTAGCATCATGGATATTCAAGGAATTCATACTAACAATATTGCAATCATGCTCATCATTCAAATATTTAGTGCCAAACATTTTATAGATTTCTTCTTCTAGCACTTCAGCACAATTATCCTTTCCATCATACTCATGAAAGATATTAAAAAGGTGAAGCGTATGAGACAAACTCAATTCCATTTTTTTGTAATTTTCTTTTATAAACTAAACTAGTGATAAAAAAGGAAACTAAAAGACTCCATTGCAAGATCTAAAGATATACCTTCAAGCGCTAACCTCCCCGGAAACGGCGCCAGAAAAGAGCTTGATGTCTACTACACAACCTTCTTCTTGTAGACGTTGTTGGGCCTCCAAGTGCAGAGGTTTGTAGGACAGTAGCAAATTTCCCTCAAGTGGATGACCTAAGGTTTATCAATCAGTAGGAGGCGTAGGATGAAGATGGTCTCTCTCAAGCAACCCTGCAACCAAATAACAAAGAGTCTCTTGTGTCCCCAACACACCCAATACAATGGTAAATTGTATAGGTGCACTAGTTCGGCGAAGAGATGGTGATACAAGTGGTATATGGATAGTAGATAAAGGTTTTTGTAATCTGAAATTATAAAAACAGCAAGGTAACAAGTGATAAAAGTGAGCGTAAATGGTATTGCAATGCTAGGAAACAAGGCCTAGGGTTCATACTTTCACTAGTGCAAGTCCTCTCAACAATACTAACATAATTGGATCATAAAACTATCCCTCAACATGCAACAAAGATTCACTCCAAAGTCACTAATAGTGGAGAACAAACGAAGAGATTATGGTAGGGTACGAAATCACCTCAAAGTTATTCTTTCCAATCAATCTGTTGGGCTATTCCTATAAGTGTCACAAACAGCCCTAGAGTTCATACTAGAATAACACCTTAAGACACACATCAACCAAAACCCTAATGTCACCTAGATACTCCAATGTCACCTCAAGTATCCGTGGGCATGATTATACGATATGCATCACACAATCTCAGATTCATCTATTCAACCAACACAAAGGACCTCAAAGAGTGCCCCAAAGTTCTACTGGAGAATCACGACGAAAACGTGTGCCAAACCCTATGCATAGGTTCATGGGAGGAACCCGCAAGTTGGTCACCAAAACATACATCAAGTGAATCACGTGATATCCCATTGTCACCACAGATACGCACGGCAAGACATACATCAAGTGTTCTCAAATCTTTAAAGACTCAATCCGATAAGATAACTTCAAAGGGGAAACTCAATTCATTACAAGAGAGTAGAGGGGGGAAGAAACATCATAGGATCCAAATATAATAGCAAAGCTCGCGATACATCAAGATCGTATCATCTCAAGAACACGAGAGAGAGAGAGAGAGAGAGAGAGAGAGAGAGAGATCAAACACATAGTTACTGGTACATACCCTCAGCCCCGAGGGAGAACTACTCCCTCCTCGTCATGGAGAGCACCGGGATGATGAAGATGGCCAGCGGAGAAGGATTTCCCCCTCAGGCAGGGTGCCGGAACAGGTCTAGATTGGCTTTCGGTGGCTACGGAGGCTTCTGGCGGCGGAACTTCTGGCGGCAAACCTCTCCAGAGTGTACAAACTAATCATGGTTAGCCGTGTCCCCGATTATGGACATTTTGAGTATCTGGTTCTTGGATTATCATGTGGATCTCATCACCCTAAATTAATTTGTTGGGATGTTAATTACTTTTAATTGGGATTGAGATGGGGTTTTACCATTCTCAATGTTTTTCAACTACCATGATAGTTAAATAAAATATATTCCTTTGTTGTAGGAAAAATTGGCTTTTCGCAAAAACATTATAACCATAGAGCCTCCACCAGCCATATATGCATGTAGTGATAGCCTTTACTTGTTTCATTGCTCTACTGTGTTATCTTGCCAGCATATTCCATATGCTAACCCGTTTCGAGCTGCAACATTGATATGTCTCGAACGTATCTATAATTTTTGATTGCTCCATGCTATTATATTATCTATTTTGGATGTTAATGGGCTTTATTTTACACTTTTATATCATTTTTGGGACTAACCTACCAACCGGAGGCCCAGCCCAAATTGATGTTTTTGCCTATTTTAGAGATTCGCCGAAAAGGAATATCAAATGGAGTCCAAATGGAATGAAACCTTCGGGAACATGATTTTCTCAACGAACATGATCCAGGAGACTTGGAGTGGGCGTCAAGAAACAATCAAGGAGGCCACGAGGCAAGGGGTGCGCCTACCCCCCTGGGCGCGCCCTCCACCCTCGTGGGCCCCTTGTTGCTCCACCGACGTAGAACGTAGGACCGACTCCAGCAGACTATACCCTTACTTCACTGGCCACACCACTAGCCCCACCACATAGGACCTGCACTCCAGCTAAAGGTATATCAATTTCATTTGCCATAGCATCAGCTGTACCATAGAAAAATCCCACTCTAGCAAAAAGTACATCAAGTCCACCGGCCGAAGACCTATCCCAACTGCAGAGACGGCCAATTCCTGCAGATTGGAACCCCATTCCATTTATTCCCAATTTAAAAGACAATGCTTTCAATGTTGTTAGGGACTACGTGCATATATTCCCATCATGGGAAGATTATTGTGAAGACAAACACCATTTTCACATCTTCCTGTCCAACTTACGTGTAAGTGCTATTATTCATGGTTATTATTTTCCTGTTTTCTGCTGATTGAACACATCAATGATTTACATTACATTGTTGTAACTAGGCGAGGGTCAATCTGGATAGTCATGACGAGCAAAGCTTGCTTGTGCTTTTCAAGGAAGCATTGCAGTAGTATCGGTGTTACCTGAGGACATCACACTTTGATGGCAAGTCCATAAACGAATTTCTGGTGAAGTCTCCTATGCTAAATTTAGAAGACATTGAATGGAAAAACCTTGTTATGCACTGGTCTCGTTCCGAGGATGAGGTACTGTCTATGAAATCACATGACAATTTGAACTTCTACTTTTCCGCATGTGCCTTAGGGATATTTTTTGCAGGAAATTTGCTCGAAGAAGAATTCCGGTTCGACAAGAATGACAGGATATCGCAAATATGTTGCCCGCTGCTTTGCTCTTGTTAGTACCCGTTGTCCTGTATCACTGTACTTGCATACATACCTGGTTCATTATATGACAGCAGTATGCATGATAGCTTGCTTATCAATTGTTCGCTCCAAATTATCTGATCAGTATGAATGGTTACATTAGTGTAGAATATATCCAATGCCAATGTTTTTTTGGCTCTGCATTGTTCTTGTAAGTACATGATGTCCTTTATCAATGTACTTATAATGACAGGTAGTTGTTCATGTACCATCACTCTGCAGCTTATTTTCCTTTGCCCTCCATTTTCTACACATCAGATCTATATTTACTCTTACCATAAGGTTAGTACTGAAGAATTTTAGTTGTGCATTGCTCTTGGCTATACCTTTTGCCTGTATCGATGCACTTACATTTATAGCTACTTGGTTATGTAGCATCACTCTTCATCTTATCTTAAATATTCTCCATTTTTTCGTATATTATCACATCTATATTTACTCTTAACAAAATGTAGAATAAAGGCAATTCTTTTGAAGAAGATTCTGTGGTAAACTTTTTGAATTGCCCCCCCCATCAGCATGGACAAGGCCTTTATAGAGCCTGTCTTCACCAATAATGTAAGTTTGTCCATCTCAAGCCTTCAAACTTTGTTGTATATATTTGGTTAGGCATGACTGCAACAGCTGTTTATTTTTGGTGTTTGCATCAAATTGCTTGTTTAAAGTTTATTATGTAGTTCATAAACAAAAGTTTGTCCTTTCTCAATTTAAGTTTTCAGTTGTACAACCAAGTTCCTTCTTCATACCATGTAAATTAAACTATATAGAGCAAGTGATCTTCTTTTGCATTGCATGTATGCTTCTGTTCTTCATCCGTAATCTAGTGGTGTGGTGAACCTACCCACTACATCACAATGTCATATTCTGCAATGTCTTAACTATGAACAATGTCATATCATTCTACTATTATTTAAACTGTCTCTATATTTGCCAATCTGAAAAGGTATAAATTGACAGCACAGTAACCATTGATACTTATGAGTTCTTGATCTGTAATCCAGTGGTGTCGTGAAGCTGCCAACTCCTTCACAATGTCATTTCCTGCCATGTCTTGACCTGAACAATACCATATTGTGTTAATGCAATTTTAAACTATGTCACTTTATTCATCAGTAAGAAATGTGATGAATGGTCAGCACTGATACTTTTATGTGCAAAACCTGTCATCTGTCTGCTTGTTTATCTTTCAGAGTGAGGAAGATATAAGTGTTGAACAAGCGCAGTCTCATCATCTTGCTCAGCTGCTTGCGCTGCAGCTCCCCAGCAGGGCTAACCTTTCTTGAACTCTATTGAAGTGATGTCGGTTTTGTATATTATTTTGTCGGCGTGTTTATTTGCACTAGTGGCGATCTTTGATGCCCAGTGTATGTAATCTGATGTCTGCTTGTGCTTTATTATCATCATGGCGAACTTTGATGCCCAGTGGATGTAATATGCCGTAATTTATTTATTGTATAGTCTAGGTTTCTTTGTATTCACGATGCTGCAGTTATTTTACTGTATATATATCCTGTCTTCGCAGTAAACCGGCAAAACCGTAAAATTACGGTACATAATCGGGCCGTCATGCAATCACGATGTAGGTTGGGCCTGAAACGTGCCGAACAGCTCACGGGCTGCCAGCAGCCCGAAATGAACCCCGGCCCATGATTGTGTGAATCAAATCACGGGCTTTTAATAGGCCAAAATTGTCGCGGTCCTTGTTTGGCCCAATCAGATATCGGCTGCGACCAGGCCGGATGCAAACCGGGCCGTAGTTAGGCCCAATATATGACGGGCTTTTAACAGGTCGAAATGTTAAACGGCCCTTAACAGGCCAAAACTAATATCAGGCCAAATTACTAAGTGGGCATTTAGCAAGTGGGCCCAAAAGCATAGTGTCCAGTTGACGGGCCGAATCTGAGATGGGCCATAATTGAGCCCAAAGCCGCTTAAAGGGCCAGACCTGATTTGGGCCGTAATTTGGCCCAGAACGTGGTAGGCATTTAACAGGCCGGATCTCATATGGGCCACTATTAGGCCCGGAGCATGGCAGGCCATTAATGGACCGGATCAAATATGGGCCGGCATTTGGCCCAAAACATGGCAGCCAGTTAATTAGCCGGCCTACTAGGGTCCTCAAAATCTGGTGGGCCTACAGCTGGGCCGGCCCATTAATGTCGGCGAAATCTCGTGGGCCTTTAGCTGGGCCGGCCCATTATGGCACACAAAAATCTTGTGGAACTTTTCCTGGGCCGGCCCATTATGGCCCGCAAAATCTTGTGGGCCTTTAGCTGGGCCAGCCCATTATGGTCCGCAAAATCTCGTGGGCCTTTAGCTGGGTCGGCCCATTATGGTCCGCAAAATCTTGTGGGCCTTCAGTTGGGCCGGCCCATTTAAACTTGACGGGCCGGTCCACGTGTCAACATATCATAGGCGTGTCTCGCCCATTGGATGAGTGACACCTGTGCCAACGCGGACCTCACACGTGTTGGGGAACGTAGCAGAATTTTCAAATTTTCTACACATCACCAAGATCAATCTATGGAGTCATCTGGCAACAAGGGAGAGGGGAGTGCATCTACATACCCTTGTAGATCGCGAGCGGAAGCGTTCAAGAGAACGGGGTTGATGGAGTCGTACTCGTCGTGATCCAAATCACCGATGACCTAGCGCCGAACGGACGGCACCTCCGCGTTCAACACACGTACTATTGGGAAGACGTCTCCTCCTTCTTGATCCAGCAAGGAGAAGGAGAGGTTGATGGAGATCCAGCAGCACGACGGCGTGGTGGTGGAATCAGCGGTGATCTCGGCAGGGCTTCGCCAAGCTCCAACGAGAGAGAGAGAGAGAGAGAGAGAGAGAGAGAGGTGTTACGTGGGGAGAGGGAGGCGCCAGAGACTTGGTGCGGCTGCCCTCCTCCCCCTCCCACTATATATAGGGCCCCTAGGTGGGCCTAGGAGATGGGATCTCCAGGGGGCGGCCAAGGGGGGGGCTTGCCCCCCAAGCCAAGTGGGGCGCCCCCACCCCTAGGGTTTCCAACCCTAGGCGCAGGGCGAGGCCCATGGCGGGCGCACCAGCCCACCAGGGGCTGTTTCCCCTCCCACTTTAGCCCATGGGCCCTCCGGGATAGGTGGCCCCACTCAGTGGACCCCCGGGACCCTTCCGGTGGTCCCGGTACAATACCGATTACCCCTGAAACTTTCCCGATGGCCGAAACTGGACTTCCTATATATAAATCTTCACCTCCAGACCATTCCGAAACTCCTCGTGACGTACGAGATCTCATCCGGGACTCCGAACAACTTTCGGGTTACCGTATACTAATATCTCTACAACCCTAGCATCACCGAACCTTAAGTGTGTAGACCCTACGGGTTCGGGAGACACGTAGACATGACCGAGATGACTCTCCGGTCAATAACCAACATCGGGATCTGGATACCCATGTTGGCTCCCACATGTTCCACGATGATCTCATCGGATGAACCACGATGTCGAGGATTCAATCAATCACGTATACAATTCCCTTTGTCAATCAGTATGTTACTTGCCTGAGATTCGATCGTCGGTATCCCAATACCTCGTTCAATCTCATTACCGGCAAGTCACTTTACTCGTACCGTAATGCATGATCCCGTGACCAAACACTTGGTCACATTGAGCTCATTATGATGATGCATTACCGAGTGGGCCCAGAGATACCTCTCCGTCATACGGAGTGACAAATTCCAGTCTCGATTCGTGTCAACCCAACAGATACTTCCGGGAATACCTGTAGTATACCTTTATAGTCACCCAGTTACGTTGTGACATTTGGTACACCCAAAGAACTCCTACGGCATCCGGGAGTTACATGATCTCATGGTCTAAGGAAATGATACCTGACACTGGAAAAGCTCTAGCAAACAAACTACACGATCTTGTGCTATGCTTAGGATTGGGTCTTGTCCATCACATCATTCTCCTAATGATGTGATCCCGTTATCAATGACATCCAGTGCCCATAGTCAGGAAACCGTGACTATCTATTGATCAACGAGCTAGTAAACTAGAGGCTTACTAGGGACATGTAATGGTCTATGTATTCACACATGTATTATGATTTCCGGATAACACAATTATAGCATGAACAATAGACAATTATCATGAACAAGGAAATATAATAATAATAATCATTTTATTATTGCCTCTAGGGCATATTTCCAACAGTCTCCCACTTGTACTAGAGTCAATATTCTAGTTACATTATGATGAATCGAACACCCATAGAGTTCTGGTGTTGATCATGTTTTGCTCGAGGAAGAGATTTAGTCAACGGATCTGTGACATTCAGGTCCGTATGCACTTTGCAAATATCTATGTCTCCATTTTGAACATTTTGACGAATGGAGTTGAAGCGACGCTTGATATGCCTGGTCTTCCTGTGAAACCTGGGCTCCTTGGAAAGGGCAATAGCTCCAGTGTTGTCACAGAAGAGAGTCATCAGGCCTGACGAATTGGGAATAACTCCTAGGTCGGTAATGAACTCCTTCACCCAGATTGCTTCTTGTGCTTCCTCCGAGGCTGCCATGTACTCCGCTTCACATGTAGATCCTGCCACGACGCTTTGCTTGCAACTGCACCAGCTGATTGCCCCACCATTCAAAATATACACATATCCGGTTTGTGACTTAGAGTCATCCAGATCTGTGTCGAAGCTAGCATCGACGTAACCCTTTACGATGAGCTCTTCGTCACCTCCATACACGAGAAACATATCCTTAGTCCTTTTCAAGTACTTCAGGATATTCTTGACCATTGTCCAGTGTTCCATGTCGGGATTACTTTGGTACCTTCCTACCAAACTTACGGCAAGGTTTACATTAGGTCTGGTACACAGCATGGCATACATGATAGACGCTATGGCCGAGGCATAGGGGACGACACTCCTCTTGTCTCTATCTTCTACCGTGGTCGGGCATTGAGCTGTGCTCAATCTCACACCTTGCAATACAGGCAAGAACCCCTTTTTGGACTGATCCATATTGAACTTCTACAATATCTTGTCAAGGTATGTACTTTGTGAAAGACCGATGAGGCGTCTCAATCTATCTCTATAGATCTTGATGCCTAATATATAAGCAGCTTCTCCAAGGTCCTTCATTGAAAAACACTTGTTCAAGTAGGCCTTTATGCTTTCCAAGAATTCTATATCATTTCCCATCAATAGTATGTCATCCACATACAATATGAGAAATGCTACGGAGCTCCCACTCATTTTCTTGTAAACGCAGGCTTCTCCATAAGTCTGCGTAAACCCAAACGCTTTGATCATCTCATCAAAACGAATGTTCCAACTCCAAGATGCTTGCACCAGCCCATAGATTGAGCGTTGGAGCTTGCACACCTTGCCAGCATTCTTAGGATCGACAAAACCTTCCAGCTGCATCATATACAATTCTTCCTTAAGGAAACCATTAAGGAATGCCGTTTTGACGTCCATTTTCCATATCTCATAATCATAGAATGCGGCAATTGCTAACATGATTTGGACGGACTTCAGCTTCGCTACGGGTGAGAAAGTCTCATCGTAGTCAACCCCTTGAACTTGTCGATAACCCTTAGCGACAAGCCGAGCTTTATAGATGGTCACATTACCATACGCGTCTGTCTTCTTCTTAAAGATCCATTTATTTTCTATGGCTCGCCGATCAACGGGCAAGTCAGTCAAAGTCCATATATACTTCGTTTTCATACATGGATCCTATCTTGGATTTCATGGCTTCCAGCCATTTGTCAAAATCTGGGCCTGCCATCGCTTCCTCATAGTTCGAAGGTTCACCATTGTCCAACAACATGATTTCCAGGACAGGGTTGCCGTACCACTCTGGTGTGGAACACGTCCTTGTGGACTTTCGAAGTTCAGTAGCAACTTGGTCTGAAGTTTCATGATCATCATCATTAGCTTCCTCCCTAGTCGGTGCAGACACCTCAGGAACAATTTCTTGAGCTGCGCCACTCTCCGGTTCAAGAGGCAATACTTCATCAAGTTGTACTTTCCTCCCACTTACTTCTTTCGAGGGAAACTCTTTCTCTAGAAAGGATCCATTCTTGGCAACAAAGGTCTTGCCTTCGGATCTAAGATAGAAGGTATACCCAATAGTTTCTTTAGGGTATCCTATGAAGACGCATTTTTCCGATTTGGGTTCGAGCTTTTCAGGTTGAAGTTTCTTGACATAAGCATCGCATCCCCAAACTTTCAGAAACGACAGCTTAGGTTCTTGCCAAACCACAATTCATACAGCGTCGTCTCAACGGATTTCGACGGAGCCCTATTTAAAGTGAATGCGGCAGTCTCTATAGCATAACCCCAAAAGGATAGCGGTAGATCGATAAGATACATCATATATCGTACCATATCCAATAGGGTGCGATTACGACATTCGGACACACCATTATGTTGTGGTGTTCCAGGCGGCGTGAGTTGTGAAACTATTCCACATTTCCTTAAGTGCATGCCAAATTCGTGACTCAAATATTCTCCCCCATGATCTGATCGTAAGAACTTGATTTCCCAGTCATGTTGATTCTCAGCCTCACTCTGAAATTCCATGAACTTTTCAAAGGTCTCAGACTTGTCTTTCATTAAGTAGACATACCCATATCTACTTAAGCCATCGGTGAGGGTGAGGACATAACGATAGCCACCGCGAGCTTCAACGCTCATTGGACCGCACACATCAGTATGTATGATTTCTAGTAAGTTGGTTGCTCGCTCCATTGTTCCGGAGAACGGAGTCTTGGTCATTTTACCCATGAGGCATGGTTCGCATGTGTCAAATGATTCATAATCAAGAGACTCCAAAAGTCCATCTACATGGAGTTTCTTCATGCGTTTGACACCAATGTGACCAAGGCAGCAGTGCCACAAGTATGTGGGACTATCATTATCAACCTTACATCTTTTGGCATTCACACTATGAATGTGTGTAACATCACGTTCGAGATTAAATAAGAATAAACCATTGACCAGCGGGGCATGACCATAAAACATGTCTCTCATATAAACAGAACAACCATTATTCTCAGATTTAAATGAGTAGCCATCTCGCATTAAACAAGATCCAGATACAATGTTCATGCTCAAAGCTGGTACTAAATAACAGTTATTGAGGTTTAAAACTAATCCCGTAGGTAAATGCAGAGGTAGCGTGCCGACGGCGATCACATTGACCTTGGAACCATTCCCGACGCGCATTGTCACCTCGTCCTTCGCCAGTCTCCGTTTATTCCGCAGTTCCTATTTTGAGTTACAAATATGAGCAACTGCACTGGTATCAAATACCCAGGAGCTACTACGAGCGCTGGTAAGGTACACATCAATAACATGTATATCACATATACCTTTGGTATTGCCGGCCAATGATGATTTTACACGTGGAAAATCCCCATTGGTCGGGGCTGTTAACGGGTTATCGGATCCAAAACCCGACCCGATAGCTTAACGATGTTCCGTTACGGTGGATGCCACGTGTCGGTCACCCTTGACGAAAGCACTTCTGTGACGCGCGATTTATCGTCATGGAAGTGGACACTTCCGTGATGATAATTTTGGTAATGTCATGAAACACTTCTACGACAGCACATGTATGACTATCTTGATTCTGTCATAAAATCATCATGGATGTACATGTATGACAGAAAACGCGACCTACTGTGACAAACACGTATCACCATAGAAGTGTATTTTTTGTAGTGTGTAGTCGAACTTCTTCTGATGTGACCCGAGACTAGACGGCAGTCGTTCTTAGGTCCAATCTTTCATGGTACCCAGTGAATTAGCAAGAACGTCGACGAACGGTCGTCACACCAATAGCAGCATATGTAGAAGTAGTAGTACAGCTCTTCGAATCAAGCAAAGACGCGGCAAGAAGACCAAAGAACAAAATAACTTGCGCAAGAATTCGACCGAATCTAATCCTACGCGTAGCCGCTCTGAAATCCCTCACTGATCAGCAAACACAAGGATTTTTGGTGCATCCCAACGTGATGTGTTTTCTGGTATTTTCTTCAACTAAACGCTCCCGTACAAAGGCATGAGCCTGCCTGTTATATAGGCGACACGCATAAGCAAAACTATGGAAACAAACCCAACTACAATCGGACTCTATCTTTTTCTTATTCAAACTAATCAAGATTTAACTAATTAAGTATCCGGCAAGTTGATCACAAAGGTCCAAAACAGACTAGTACTTCTGACCCTTCATGCTACGTAACTTGTAATACTAGGAAATAACACGCTAGACACTTGACCTTAATTTGTAAACAGCGCATACGAGTATTATGTTATGCTACGTAACGTGGAGGTGTTATGAAGGTCGGCTTAATATCCTTCGGCTTATGATCTAACAACGGAATTGGCATCCGTATTTTTCCAATAAAGAAAAACTCTTCTGCCTTGGTCTTCTTAGTTGGTGCCGTCAGCAAATCCTTCTGAACATGTGTAGGTTGAACTATTATTTCATGTGAAATATTATTTTCTGTTGCACCCGTGGCCACATCATCTTCTAGCTCCGGCTGATCAAGCATCGAACGTACGACACCTCTGAGTTCTGCACACGTTCAGCTCGGTGACGTCCCTCGCCTTCTTGATCCAGCAAGGTGTCGAGGTAGTAGATGAGTTTCGTCAGCATGATGGCATGGTGACGGTGATGGTGAAGTGATCCGCGCAGGGCTTCACCTAAGCACTACATGAATATGACCGGAGGCGTAAACTGTGGAGGGGGGCGCCGCACACGGCTAACAGATGTTGTTGTGTGTTCTAGGCGCCTCCCCTCTTCATATATATAGGTGGGAGGGAGAGGGAGCAGCCAAGGGGGCGCCCAAGTAGGAGAAATCCTACTTGGGGCCCTTGTGAAATTCGGCCCTCCCCCTTACCATATCTTCCGGAAGGGGAAGGAAGGAGGAGGGAGGAGGGAAGGAAGGGGGAGGCCGAATCCCTCCCCTTCCTTTTCTCTCTTCTTTTCTCCTCTTTCCTTCCCCTCCTATTTCGGCCTGCATGGGACGCACCAACCCCTTAGGGGCCAGTTTGTCCCCCTCTTGGCCCATTAGGCCCATGTTGTTGCCGGGGGGATGCCCAGAACCCCTTCCGGTGACCCGATATGTACCCAGTACCCTCGGAACACTTCCGGTGTCCAAATACCATCGTCCTATATATCAATATTTACCTCTCGACCATTTCGAGACTCCTCGTCATGTCTGTGATCTCATACGGGACACCGAACAACATTCGGTCACCAAATCACAAAACTCATATAATACAAAATTTTCATCGAGCATTAAGCGTGCGGACCCTACGGGTTCAAGAACTATGTAGACATGACTGAGACACCTCTTCGGTCAATAACCAACAGCGGAACCTGGATGCTCATATTGGTTCCTACATATTCTACGAAGATCTTTATCGGTCGTACCATAATGACAACATACGTTATTCCCTTTGTCATCGGTATGTTACTTGCCTGAGATTCGATCATCTGTATCTACATACCTAGTTCAATCTTGTTACCGGAAAGTCTCTTTACTCGTTCCTTAATACATCATCCCGTAACTAACTCATTAGTCACATTGCTTGCAAGGCTTATTATGATGTGCATTACCTAGAGGGCCCAGAGATACCTCTCCAATACTCGGAGTGACAAATCCCAATCTCGGTCTATGCCAACCCAACAAACACCTTCGGAGATACCTGTAGAGCATATTTATAATCACCCAGTTACGTTGTGACGTTTGATAGCACACAAGGAATTCCTCCGGTATCTGGGAGTTGCATAATCTCATAGTCGAAGGAAGCTATAGCAATAAAACTGAACGATCAACACATGCTAAGCTAACAGATGGGTCTTATCCATCACATCATTCTCCTAATGATGTGATCTCGTTCATCAAATGACAACACATGTCCATGGTTAGAAAACTTAACCATCTTTGGTTAACGAGCTAGTCTAGTAGAGGCATACTAGTGACACTCTGTTTGTCTATGTATCCACACATGTATCAAGTTTTCGGTTAATACAATTCTATCATGAATAATAAACATTTATCATGATATAAGGAAACATAAAATAACAACTTTATTATTGCCTCTAGGGCATATTTCCTTCACTTTGATCAACGAGCTAGTCCGGTAGAGGCTTACTAGGGACATGTTGATGTCTATGTATCCCTACATGTATTTGAGTTTCCGACCAATAAAATTATAACATGGATAATAAACGATTATCATGAATAAGGAAATATAATAATAACTAGTTTATTATTGCCTCTAGGGCATATTTCTAACAGCCGACAGCGATGTTGGGCGGTGTCGGGAACGGCGAGGCTGGGGCGGCGGGTGGGGTGGGTGAGGTGGGGGGAGAGAGAGGGAGAGGGGGTATGGCCGTTAGATAGGAATCCTCTTTGCCGAGCAAAAAAGCAGACGACAAAGAGCACGCGAACGGCATCCACCCCGTTCATCTAACCTAGCCAGCTCCATGGTCCAGTGGGGCCCAACCGGCCTCTTTGTCATCTGCCTTTTGGACATTTGCAGAATGCACTGATTGCAAACAATATCTTTGCCATGAGTATGTTCTTTGCCGTCTGCTTTTTGGAAGTGGACGGCAAACACCTTCTTTGTCGTCTACTTTTTGGAAGTGGACGACAAACACCTTTTGTGCCATCAGCTAGCAGACGGCAAAGAAGTGGCTGACGGCAAAATTAGCTGATTCCTGTAGTGATAGGTCTCTATGTGTTATCAAGTGGTAGATGGAGGAATGAACTCGAGAGAGTTAATAGATGAAGAAGTATTGCTATACAAGCTTATATTTGAGATAGTGTGGAACATGATCAAAAGTATTTGGATAACAACATTCATGTTGTTTTACATATTGCATATGACATGAGCGTTCATTTTCATAAAGAACCATTTGAATAGGAGCACTACAACTCAAGTTATGGTGAAATGAAGTTTGAATTGAATTTGAATTCAACATGTCATAATTATATGAATTTTGGCTTAACACGATATGAACAACAAGTATAGAACATAAGTGTTCAAGTGCAATAGGAATCAATTGAAAAGGTGTCATGGTTTACAAGTAATGATCAAAATGAAGATTTGAATCCAAAGTTGTGAGAGAGTGTGGAAGAAGCAAAAAAAACTACCGAAGAAAATAAAGATGAAGGGATTGATGGAACTAAATATTTTGAATTTCCCTATTGTGGTCTTGTCTGACCAAGGCACTATTGCCATGCCCAATTATGACACGGTGGTGCTGGGGGTGCCAAATTTAAATCACCTCCACAAGTGAATCAAGATCATATCACCACACACAAGATTTAGGGAAGTGGAGAATGCTGAGAAACTAAATAGTCAGCGGAAAAAGGGAAGGAAAATTTCCAAATGGATCTAACGACGCGACAACGTCGACCGGTGGAAGCTGCGATCGGTCGCCCAATTGCGATGATTTTCCCTTGTGTTGTGCGCGCAATGCATGCCTATATTAGGTTAGATTCTTTGCGAGATATATATTAGGTAGGATATTAATTGCCCATATTTGGTAGAATATTAATTGCCCATTGATATTTTGATAAAATGTTAAATGTGTTGATATTTAGTATAAAATTAATTGTGGGATACATCCCTTATACTAACATTATAAATATGATTAGTGCTAAACATAGGAGGAACATTGGTTGTTGGTTAGGCTTCATGGACAGTGCAGATGGCTTGGATCTCCGTCCTTGGTCCTTCCATAGGAAAGTAATAATATATTTCACAGAAGTTGTAGATAATGTGGAATGTTGAAAAGCTGGACCTGGTGTAGGGGAGTGTGTCCATCCATAGCTTTGTTAGGTTGTGCTTGATCACGTTGTTTTAACTAGTTTCATGTTTAGCCTGAGATGGTAGTTGTTTCCTAGTTTCTTTTAGCCCAATGTTCAAATTTCGGTTTCTCAAATGGAAATCGATCAAAAAGGCTCATTGTCAAACATAAATCTCCTTCCTGCCCATAAGTGCACCAGCTAAAATCTTCATCAATCGAAAGAATTTACAATGATTTCCTGTGAAAATCTACCTAAAGATTTGTTTCCCTACCAACTAAAACCTTCCATTTACATGGATTTCCAATCAAAACCTTCCATATACACCCGGATATGATCTCCGTCATTTATGGGGTATAGTGAAACGACAACACGTGAGAATTAATAATCGCTTTGGAATTCGAAGCGAATTTCTTTCTGGCCTATCCTCTTGTGAAATTATAGATACGTTGGAGACGTATCATCCTCTTGTGAAACCTTGGTTCCTTGGCTATAGCAATGGCACCAGTGTTGTCACAGAATAGATTCATCGGGTCTAGTGCACTGTGAAGGAAATATGCCCTAGAGGCAATAATAAAGCTATTATTTATTTCCTTATATCATGATAAGTGTTTATTATTCATGCTAGAATTGTATTAACCGGAAACATAATACATGTGTGAATACATAGACAAACAGAGTGTCACTAGTATGCCTCTACTTGACTAGCTCGTTGATCAAAGATGGCTATGTTTCCTAACCATAGACATGAGTTGTCATTTGATTAACGGGATCACATCATTAGGAGAATGATGTGATTGACTTGACCCATTCCGTTAGCATAGCACTTGATTGTTTAGTTTGTTGCTATTGCTTTCTTCATGACTTATACATGTTCCTATGACTATGAGATTATGCAACTCCCGTTTACCGGAGGAACACTTTGTGTGCCACCAAACGTCACAACGTAACTGTGTGATTATAAAGGTGCTCTACAGGTGTCTCCGAAGGTACTTGTTGTGTTGGCGTATTTTGAGATTAGGATTTGTCACTCCGATTGTCGGAGAGGTATCTCTGGGCCCTCTCAGTAATGCACATCACATAAGCCTTGCAAGCATTGCAACTAATAAGTTAGTTGTGGGATGTTGTATTACGGAACGAGTAAAGAGACTTGCCGGTAACGAGATTGAACTAGGTATTGAAATACCGACAATCGAATCTCGGGCAAGTAACATACTGATGACAAAGGGAACAACGTATGTTGTTATGCGGTTTGACCAATAAAGATCTTCGTAGAATATGTAGGAGCCAATATGAGCATCTAGGTTCCACTATTGGTTATTGACCAGAGACGTGTCTCGGTCATGTCTGCATTGTTCTCGAACCCGTAGGGTCCGCACGCTTAACGTCACGATGACAGTTTCATTATGAGTTTATATATTTTGATGTACCGAAGATTGTTCGGAGTCCCGGATGTGACCACGGACATGACGAGGAGTCTCAAAATGGTCGAGACATAAAGATTGATATATTGGACGGCTATATTCGGACGCCGGAAGTGTTCCGGAGAAGTTTCGGATAAAACCGGAGTACCGGGGGGTTACCGGAAACCCCCCGGGGGTTAATGGGCCTCATGGGCCCAAAGTGGAGAAGAAGAGGGGCGGCCAGGGCAGGCCACGCGCCCCCTCCCCCTCTAGTCCGAATTGGACAAGGAGGGGGGGCGGCGCCCCCCCCCCCTTCCTTCCTCTCCTCTCTCCCTTCCTTCCCCCTCTCCTAGTTGGACAAGGAAAAGGAGGGAGTCCCACTCCCGGTAGGAGTAGGACTCCTCCCTGGCGCGCCTCCTCCTGGTCGGCCGCCCCTCCCCCTTTCTCCTTTATATACGGGGGCAGGGGGCACCTCTAGACACAGAAGTTGATCTTGGTGATCGTTCTCTTAGCCGTGTGCGGTGCCCCCCTCCACCATAATCCTCGATAATATTGTAGCGGTGCTTAGGCGAAGCCCTGCAATGGTAGAACATCAAGATCGTCACCACGCCGTTGTGCTGACGGAACTCTTCCCCGACACTTTGCTGGATCGGAGTCCGGGGATCGTCATCAAACTGAACGTGTGCTAGAACTCGGAGGTGCCGTAGTTTCGGTGCTTGATCGGTCGGGCCGTGAAGACGTACGACTACATCAACCGCGTTGTCATAACGCTTCCGCTGTCGGTCTACGTGGGTACATAGACAACACTCTCCCCTCTTGTTGCTATGCATCACCATGATCTTAGGTGTGCGTAGGAAATTTTTGAAATTGCTACGTTCCCCAACGGTGGCACCCGAGCTAGGATTTATGCGTTGATGTTGTGCACGAGTAGAACACAAGTGAGTTGTGGGCGATATAAGTCATACTGCTTACCAGCATGTCATATTTTGGTTTGGCGGTATTGTTGGATGAAGCGGCCCGGACCGACATTACGCGTACTCTTACGCGAGACTGGTTTTGCTGACGTGCTTTGAACACAGGTGGCTGGCGGGTGTCAGTTTCTCCAACTTTAGTTGAACCGAGTGTTGCTACACCCGGTCCTTGCGAAGGTTAAAACAGCACCAACTTGACAAACTATCATTGTGCTTTTGATGCGTAGGTAAGAACGGTTCTTGCTAAAGCCCGTAGCAGCCACGTAAAACTTGCAACAACAAAATAGAGGATGTCTAACTTGTTTTTGCAGGGCATGTTGTGATGTGATATGGTCAAGACATGATGAGATATAAGTTTTTGTATGAGATGATCATGTTTTGTTGAAGTTATCGGCAATTGGCATAAGCCTTATGGTTGTCTCTTTATTGCATAAGATGCAAGTGCTAAATAATTGCTTTACTTTATTGCTATGCGATAGCAATAGTTGCAAGAGCAATAGTTGGCGAGACGACCATGTGACGACACATTGATATAGATCAAGATGATGGAGATCATGGTGTCATGCCGGTGACGATGGAGATCATGACGATGCTTTGGAGATGGAGATCAAAGGCACAAGATTATGATGGCCATATCATGTCACATATTTTGATTGCATGTGATGTTTATCTTTTATACATCTTATTTTGCTTAGTTCGACGGTAGCTTTATAAGATGATCTCTCACTAATTATCAAGGTACAAGTGTTCTCCGTGAGTATGCACCGTTGCGAAAGTTCTTCGTGCTGAGACACCACGTGATGATCGGGTGTGATAGGCTCTACGTTCAAATACAACGGGTGCAAAACAGTTGCACATGTGGAATACTCAGGTTAAACTTGACGAGCCTAGCATATAACAGATATGGCCTTGGAACACGGAGATCGAAAGGTCGAGCGTGAATCATATAGTAGATATGATCAACATAGTGATGTTCACCATTGAAACTACTCCATCTCACATGATGATCGGACATGGTTTAGTTGATATGGATCACGTGATCACTTAGAAGATTAGAGGGATGTCTGTCTAAGTGGGAGTTCTTAAGTAATATGATTAATTGAACTTTAATTTATCATGAACTTAGTCCTGGTAGTATTAGCATATCTATGTTGTAGATCAAAAGCTCGCGTTTAGCTCCCCTGTTTTATTTTTGATATGTTCCTAGAGAAAGCTAAGTTGAAAAATGTTAGTAGCAATGATGCGGATTGGATCTGTGATCTGAGGTTTATCCTCATTGCTGCACAGAAGAATTATGTCCTTGATGCACCGCTAGGTGACAGGCCTATTGCAGGAACAGATGCAGATGCTATGAACATCTGGCCAGCTCAATATGATGACTACTAGATAGTTTAGTGCACCATGCTTAACGGCTTAGAATCGGGACTTCAAAGACGTTTTGAACGTCATGGACCATATAAGATGTTCGAGGAGTTGAAGTTAATATTTCAAGCAAATACCCGAGTTGAGAGATATGAAGTCTCCAACAAGTTCTATAGCTAAAAGATGGAGGAGAATAGCTCAAGCAGTGAGCATGTGCTCAGATTGTCTGGGTACTACAATCGCTTGAATCAAGTGGGATTAATCTTCCAGATAAAATAGTGATTGATAGAATTCTCTAGTCACCATCACCAAGTTAGTAGAACTTCGTGATGAACTTTAATATGCAAGGGATAACAGAAACAATTCCCAAGCTCTTCGTGATGCTGAAATCGACGAAGGTAGAAATCAAGAAAAACATCAAGTGTTGATGATTGACGAGACCACTAGTTTCAAGAAAAGGGCAAAGGGAAGAAGGGGAACTTCAAGAAGAACAACAAGCAAGTTGTTGCTCAAGTGAAGAAGCCCAAGTCTGGTCCTAAGCCTGAGACTAAGTGCTTCTACTGCAAAGAGACTGGTCACTCGAAGCGGAACTGCCCCAAGTATTTGGCGGATAAGAAGGATGGCAGAGTGAACAAAGGTATATTTGATATACAGATTATTGATGTGTATTTTACTAGTGTTCGTAGCAACCCCTCGGTATTTGATACTGGTTCAGTTGCTAAGAGTAGTAACTCGAAACGGGAGTTGCAGAATGAACAGAGACTAGTTAAGGGTGAAGTGACGATGTGTGTTGGAAGTGGTTCCAAGATTGATATGATCATCATCGCACACTCCCTATACTTTCGGGATTAGTGTTGAACCTAAATAAGTGTTATTTGGTGTTTGCGTTGAGCATGAATATGATTTGATCATATTTATTGCAATACGGTTATTCATTAAAGTCAGAGGATAATTGTTGTTCTGTTTACATGAATAAAACCTTCGATGGTCATACACCCAATGAAAATAGTTCGTTGGATCTCGATCGTAATGATACACATATTCATAATATTGAAACCAAAAGATGCAAAGTTAATAATGATAGTGCAACTTATTTGTGGCACTGCCGTTTAGGTCATATTGGTGTAAAGCGCATGAAGAAACTCCATGCTGATGGGACTTTGGAATCACTTGATTATGAATCACTTGATGCTTGCGAACCATGCCTTATGGGCAAGATGACTAAAACTCCGTTCTCCAGAACAATGGAGCAAGCAACTGTCTTATTGGAAATAATACATACTGATGTATGCGATCCGATGAGTGTTGAGGCTCACGGCGGGTATCGTTATTTTTTGACCTTCACAAATGATTTAAGTAGATATGGGTATATCTACTTGATGAAACACAAGTCTGGAACATTTGAAAAGTTCAAAGAATTTCAAAGTGAAGTGGAGAATCATCATATCAAAAATAAAAGTTTCTACGATATGATCAAAGAAGTAAACTATTTAAGTTACGAGTTTGGCCTTCAGTTAAAACAATGTGAAATAGTTTCACTACTCCCGCCACCTGGAACACCACAGTGTAATGGTGTGTCTGAACGTCCTAACCGTACTTTATTAGATATGGTGCGATCTATGACGTCTCTTACTGATTTACCACTATCGTTTTGGGGTTATGCATTAGAGACAACTACATTCACGTTAAATAGGGCACTATCTACATCCGTTGATACGACACCGTATGAACTATGGTTTGGCAAGAAACCTAAGTTGTCGTTTCTTAAAGTTTGAGGTTGCAATGCTTATGTGAAAAAGTTTCAACCTGATAAGCTCAAACCCAAATCGGAGAAGTGCATCTTCATAGGATACCCAAAAGAAAATGTTGGGTACACCTTCTATCACAGATCCGAAGGCAAGATATTCATTGCTGAGAATGGATCCTTTCTAGAGAAGGAGTTTCTCTCGAAAGAAGTGAGTGGGAGGAAAGTAGAACTTGATGAGGTAATTGTACCTGCTCCCTTATTGGAAAGTAGTAGTTCATCACAGAAATATGTTCCTGTGACTACTACACCAATTAGTGAGGAAGCTAATGATGATGATCATGTAACTTCAGATCAAGTTACTACCGAACCTCGTAGGTAAACCAGAGTGAGATCCGCACCAGAATGGTACAGTAATCCTGTTCTGGAGGTCATGTTACTTGACCATGATGAACCTATGGACTATGAGGAAGCGATGATGAGCCCAGATTCCGCGAAATGGCTTGAGGCCACGAAATCTGAGATGAGATCCATGTATGAGAACAAATTATGGACTTTGATTGACTTGCCCAATGATCGGCAAGCCATTGAGATTAAATGGATTTTCAAGAGGAAGACGGACGCTGATAGTAGTATTACTATCTACAAAGCTAGAATTGTCGCAAAAAGGTTTTCGATAAGTTTAAGGTGTTGACTATGATGAGAGTTTCTCACTCGTATCTATGCTTAAGTCTATCCGAATCATGTTAGCAATTGCCGCATTTTATGAAATCTGGCAAGTGGATAAACAAAACTACATTCCTTAATGGATTTATTAAAGAAGAGTTGTATATGATACAACCAGAAGGTTTTGTCAATCCTAAAGGTACTAACAAAATATGCAAGCTCCAGCGATCCATCTATGGACTGGTGCAAGCATCTCGGAGTTGGAATATACGCTTTGATAAGTTGATCACAGCATATAGTTTTATACAGACATGTGGTGAAGCCTATATTTACAAGAATGTGAGTGGGAGCACTACAACATTTCTGATAAGTATATGTATGCCATATTGTTGATCGGAGATGATGTAGAATTATTCTGCAAAGCATAAAGGAATGGTTGAAAGGAGTTTTTTCAAAGAAAGACCTCGGTGAAGCTGCTTACATATTGAGCATCAAGATCTATAGAGATAGATCAAAACGCTTGATAAGTTTTTCAATGAGTACATACCTTGACAAGATTTTGAAGTAGTTCAAAATGAAATAGTCAAAGAAGGAGTTCTTGCATGTGTTACAAGGTGTGAAGTTGAGTAAGACTCAAACCCCACCACGGCAGAAGATAGAGAGAGAATGAAAGTCATTCCCTATGCCTTAGCCATAGGTTCTATAAAGTATGCCATGCTGTGTACCAGACCTATTGTATACCATGCCCTGAGTTTGGCAAGAGAGTACAATAGTGATCTAGGAGTAGATCACTGGACATTGGTCAAAATTATCCTTAGTGGAATAAGGATATGTTTCTCGATTATGGAGGTGACAAAAGGTTCGTCGTAAAGGGTTACGTCGATGCAAGTTTTGACACTGATCCAGATGACTCTAAGTCTCAATCTGGATATATATTGGAAGTGGGAGAAATTAGCTAGAGTAGCTCCGTGCAGAGCATTGTTGACATAGAAATTTGCAAAATACGTACGAATCTGAATGTGGCAGACCTGTTGACTAAACTTCTCTCACAAGCAAAACATGATCACACCTTAGTACTCTTTGGGTGTTAATCACATAGCGATGTGAACTAGATTATTGACTCTAGTAAACCCTTTGGGTGTTGGTCACATGTCGATGTGAACTATGGGTGTTAATCACATGGTGATGTGAACTATTGGTATTAAATCACATGGCGATGTGAACTAGATTATTGACTCTAGTGCAAGTGGGAGACTGAAGGAAATATGCCCTAGAGGGAATAATAAAGCTATTATTTATTTCCTCATATCATGATAAATGTTTATTATTCATGCTAGAATTGTATTAACCGGAAACATAATACATGTGTGATACATAGACAAACAGAGTGTCACTAGTATGCCTCTACTTGACTAGCTCGTTGATCAAAGATGGTTATGTTTCCTAACCATAGACATGAGTTGTCATTTGATTAACGGGATCACATCATTAGGAGAATGATGTGATTGACTTGACCCATTCCGTTAGCATAGCACTTGATCGTTAAGTTTGTTGCTATTGCTTTCTTCATGACTTATACATGTTCCTATGACTATGAGATTATGCAACTCCCGTTTACCAGAGGAACACTTTGTGTGCCACCAAACGTCACAACGTAACTGGGTGATTATAAAGGTGCTCTAAAGGTGTCTCCAAAGGTACTTGTTGGGTTGGCATATTTCGAGATTAGGATTTGTCACTCCGATTGTCGGAGAGGTATCTCTGGGCCCTCTCGGTAATGCACATCACATAAGCCTTGCAAGCATTGCAACTAATAAGTTAGTTGCGGGATGATGTATTACGGAACGAGTAAAGATACCGACGATCGAATCTCGGGCAAGTAACATACTGATGACAAAGGGAACAACGTATGTTGTTATGTGGTTTGACCGATAAAGATCTTCGTAGAATATGTAGGAGCCAATATGAGCATCCAGGTTCCGCTATTGGTTATTGACCAGAGACGTGTCTCGGTGATGTCTACATTGTTCTTGAACCCGTAGGGTCCGCACGCTTCACGTTACGATGACAGTTTCATTATGAGTTTATATATTTTGATGTACCGAAGATTGTTCGGAGACCCGGATGTGATCACGGACATGACGAGGAGTCTCAAAATGGTCGAGACATAAAGATTGATATATTGGACGGCTATATTCGGACACCGGAAGTGTTCCGGAGAAGTTTCGGATAAAACCGGAGTACCGGGGGGTTATCGGAAACCCCCCGGGGGTTAATGGGCCTCATGGGCCCAAAGTGGAGAAGAGGAGGGGCAGCCAGGGCAGGCCGCACGCCCCCCCCCCTTTCCTTCCTCTCCTCTCTCCCTTCCTTCCCCCTCTCCTAGTTGGACAAGGAAAAGGAGGGAGTCCTACTCCCGGTAGGAGTAGGACTCCTCCCTGGCGCGCCTCCTCCTGGCCGACCGCCCCTCCCCCTTGCTCCTTTATATACGGGGGCAGGGGGCACATCTAGACACAGAAGTTGATCTTGGTGATCGTTCTCTTAGCCGTGTGCGGTGCCCCCCTCCACCATAATCCTCGATAATATTGTAGCGGTGCTTAGGCGAAGCCCTGCGACGGTAGAACATCAAGATCGTCACCACGCCGTCATGCTGACGGAACTCTTCCCCGACACTTTGCTGGATTGGAGTCCGGCGATCGTCATCGAGCTGAACGTGTGCTAGAACTCGGAGGTGCCGTAGTTTCGGTGCTTGATCGGTCGGGCCGTGAAGATGTATGACTACATCAACCGCGTTGTCATAACGCTTCCGCTGTCGGTCTATGAGGGTACGTAGACAACACTCTCCCCTCTTGTTGCCATGCATCACCATGATCTTGCGTGTGCATAGGAAATTTTTGAAATTGCTACGTTCCCCAACACTCTGGGCACAACTCCAGGATCTTCATGAACTGCTTCATCCAGACACCTTCCTTCACTGCCTCCGAGGCATCTATGTACTCTGCTTTGCATGTAGAATCAGCTACCATGCTTTGCTTGGAAATGCACCAGCTTACCGCTCCCCCATTCAAAATGTATACGTATCCGGTTTGAGACTTAGAGTCATCCTGATCAGTGTCAAAGCTTGCATCGACATAACCCTTTACGACGAGCTCTTGATCACCTCCATAAACGAGAAACATTTCCTTAGTCCTTTTCAGGTACTTAAGGATATTCTTCACTGTTGTCCAGTGGTCCACTCCTGGATTACTTTGAAACCTTCCAGCCATACTTACGGCAAGGCTGACATCTGGTCTTGTGCACAGCATCGCATACATGATAGAGCCTATGGCAGAGGCATAGGGGATGACACTCATCTTTTCTCTATCCTCTGTAGTCGCTGGGCATTGAGTCTGGCTCAGCTTTACACCTTGCAAAACAGGCAAGAACCCCTTCTTGGACTAATCCATTTTGAACTTCTTCAAAATCTTATCAAGGTATGTGCTTTGTGAAAGTCCTATCAAGCGTCTCGATCTATCTCTATAGATCTTGATGCCTAATATGAAAGCAGCTTCTCCTAGGTCCTTCATTGAAAAACTCTTGTTCAAATATTCCTTCATGTTTTCCAAAAGTTCTATATTGTTTCCAATCAGCAATATGTCATCCACATATAATATTAGAAATGCTATAGAGCTCCCACTCACTTTCTTGTAAATACAAGATTCTCCAAAACCTTGTATAAACCCAAACGCTTTGATCGCCTCATCAAAGTGAAGATTCCAACTCCGAGATGCTTGCACCAGTCCATAAATGGATCGCTGGAGTTTGCACACTTTGTCAGCATTCTTTGGACCAACAAAACCTTTCGGTTGCATCATCTACAATTCTTCCATAAGGAAACCATTAAGGAACGCTGTTTTGACATCCATCTGCCAGATTACATAATTGAAAAATGCAGCTATTGCTAACATGATTCTGACGGACTTAAACATCGCTACGGGTGATAAAGTCTCATCGTAGTCAACTCCTTGAACTTGTGAAAATCCCTTTGCCACAAGTCGAGCTTTATAGACGGTGACATTACTGTTCGCGTTTGTCTTCTTCTTGAAGATCCATTTATTCTGAATGACCTTTCGCCCTTTAGGTAATACTTCCAAAGTCCATACTTTGTTTTCATACAAGGATCCCATCTTGGATTTCATGGCCTCTAACCATTTGTCGGGATTCGGGCCCACCATCACTTCTCCATAGCTCATAGGTTCATCGTTGTCCAACAACATGACATGTAATACAGGGTTACAGTACCACTGAGGAGCTGTACGTAGCCTTGTCGACCTACGAGGTTCGATAGTAACTTGATCCAAAACTTCATGATCACTATCATTAGCTTCCTCTTCAACTGACTTAGGTGTCACAAAAACATCTTTCTGTGTTGCACTACTCACTGGTTGAAATAAAGGTTCAACAACCTCATCAAGTTCTATCTTCCTCCCACTCAATTCTTTCGAGAGAAACTCCTTCTCGAGAAAGGACCCGTTCTCAGCGACAAACACTTTGCCTTCGGATCTGAGATAGAAGGTATACCCAACCGTCTCTTTTGGGTATCCTATGAAGACGCATTTGTCCGCTTTGGGTTCGAGCTTTTCTGGCTGAAGCCATTTAACATAAGCATCGCAGCCCCAAACCTTAAGAAACGACGACTTAGGTTTCTTGCCAAACCACAGTTCATACGGTGTCGTCTCGACGGACTTAGATGGTGCCCTATTTAAAGTGAATGCAACTATCTCTAATGCATAACCCCAAAACGGTAGTGGCAGATCGGCAAGAGACATCATAGAACACACCATATCCAATAAGGTACGATTACGATGTTCGGACACACCATTACGCCGTGGTGTTCCAGGCGGCGTCAACTGTGAAATGACTCCACATTGTCTTAAGTGATTGCCAAACTCACAAATCAGATATTCTCCCCCTCAATCGGATCATAGGAATTTAATCTTCTTGTTACGATGATTCTCAACTTCACTCTGAAATTGCTTGAACTTTTCAAACATTTCAGACTTATGCTTCATTAAGTAAATATACCCATATCTACTCAAGTCATCGGTGAAGGTGAGAAAGTAACGATATCCACTGCGCGCGTCAACACTCATCGGACCGCACACATCAGTATGTATGATTTCTAGCAAGTCACTTGCCCGTTCCATTGTTCCGGAAAATGGGGTCTTAGTCATCTTGCCCATGAGGCATGGTTCGCATGTGTCAAGTGATTCAAAATCAAGTGACTCCAAAAGTCCATCAGCATGGAGTTTCTTCATGCGCTTTACACCAATATGACCTAAGCGGCAGTGCCACAAGAAAGTGGTACTATCATTATAAATTCTACATCTTTTGGCATCAATGTTATGAACATGTGTATCATCACTATCGAGATTCAATAAGAATAAACCCCTCACAATGGGTGCATGGCCATAAAAGATATTACCCATATAAATAGAAAAACCATTATTCTCTAATTTAAATGAGTAACTGTCTCGCATTAAACAAGATCCAGATATAATGTTCATGCTCAACGCAGGCACTAAATAACAATTATTCGGGTTCATCACTAATCCCGATGGTAATCAAAGAGCGAGCATGCCGACGGCGATCAGATCAACCTTGGAACCATTTCCCATGCGCATCGTCACTTCGTCCTTTGCCAGCCTCCGTCTATTCCATACACTACTGCAAGATGCTGCTAACGCGACACTACGATCAGAGACCCTTCGACGAAACTGTGCGTGATGCAATAATCGCAAACGGTGGTGTAAAAGAACCATCAAAAAGGTGCAAAACATTTGCGATGGCGGAGCCATCAAACACGGTTCAGATTTTAGTTGCATGTGCGATGCAGGGCATACGGTTCAGTTCAATGAACTGTTTGCAATGAGGCGGAACAAAAGAAACGGGCAGCCAGATGAAGGCGTGTGCGATATACAACATACGGTTCACTCGGATGAACTATTTGTGATGAGGAGGAACAATAGAAACGGATAGCTAGATAAAGGTGTGTGCGATTGAGGGCATACTCTTCAGAAGGATTAACTGTTTGCAATTAGGCAACAGAACAGAAACGGGTCAGCCAGATCAAAGTGTTTGCGATTGATGGCATACACTTCACACGGATGAACTGTTTGCGATTAGCCACAACAAACTAAAATAGTTAGATACATCAACGTGTGTGCGCTAGATGGGCACATACATTCTAATTAAAAGAAGCATGCACGATGGTAATAACGAGCGTGCACGGTTGTTGGAATAAGATGTGTGCTGACGTTGCCTATTGTGGTGCACCCTATGGTGCAAACTTCACGTACGCGGTCAAGAAGGCGTATGTGCCCACGTTACGCCTTCCGGGAATAGTGCCACACTTATAATCGTCAGTAAATTTTGAGCATGTGTCCCGTCACATTCCAAATTGCAAACCTGTTCACACCGATCAAAACCTAAATGATTTCCCACTTAGGAGCGTATTAGTACTTGGTTATAAATACTACTACTCCAAGATGACTGCACATTCCTCCTCAACTCCTCATCCACAAAAACAAACAAGTCATTCATCATCGTTACCTTGCGTCAGCCATGGCTAGCGTGAGTTCTGGGTCGAGAGATTGCCACCAGGGAGATGCGAGCATGGAAGCGGAAGCATGAGAGATGTCCCACCTCGCCATGAATGCAGCCGGCATGTCCCACCGCGTAGCCGTAGTAGCACAGTGGTCCCTCCGTGCCGTCAAAGCAGCACGCAGGTCCCGCCATGCCGTCGATGCGGCAGACTGGTTCGGCCGCGCCGCAGAAGCAGAAGAGATGTCCCGCCGCGCCGTGAATGCAACAGAGATGTCCTCCCGCGCCGTGGTAGCCTGGGAAAATGTCTCGCGGGCAGGCGAGGACTCTTACAGGTGCATGCATGCGATCGTCCATAGCCAGATGGATCAGATCTCTGGTTGGGAGAGGTTGCAATACGACATGAAAGCCTCTTTTGAACAGCCTACTGGCGTCATGTGGCAACTAAATGAGAGCAATGCGAAGCTTCGGGCCAAGCGCAACCTGCTGAGGGCGAAGATCGTCGGAAGTGCGGAGCAGCAGGAGGAGACCACTGCCTTGTTGAAGAGGGCCGGTGTTATCATCAAGAAACTTATGGACGAGAATGCCATGCTGCACATCGAGCGCAGAAGGCTGGTGGAGGAATCCATGGATGCTCTCAAGCGGCATCTTGAGGACAAGAAAGAGCTAGTCGCCGCTCGCCGCGGAGACTAGTTTCCGCGGCCTGCAGCAATGCATCAAGAAAGTAGAGATCAGCGAGCCAGATCGTTGTCTTCCTTCTTATTTTGCCCTTGTGTATTTCGGGCATTGCCGCATGTGGCTTTTTTAAATTATGTTCCTTTTGTGGGGATTTTAATTATGTTCCTAAATATGTAAGACAATTATTATCCACTGTCATTGTCCTTATATTCATCATGCTTGCTATAAGTCACAGTCGATGCTATATAGGTTCGTCGGATCTTACATCAAGATCCATGCAAAACTTTCTTTTTAGATTTTCATTTTTCTCTCTTAAATCTCAGTCTAGTGAGACATATAGCCACGCCGTAGAATGGGGTCTCGGGCGCCATTAATGGAGACGTTGGGAGGGAGGTGCGCGGCGGGTAGAGGTCAAAGGGCTCTCCTCCCGATGAGCACGTGCAGGAGTCTGTTCGCACGCCTCCCGTACTCCAATAGCAAACCCGCACGACACCTCCTAGCCAATAAAAAAGGGGATGTGTGGCGGCACGTAATTGGTAAGTAGAATGCCTATGGTTTCAATAAATACTTGTGTTTCCAATTTCTAACGTGACAACACTTGTTTCAAAATGACTTTGTTGATTGTTAATGTGTGTGCCTTTGCAAATCGGACAGAAAAATTACCACAGCATGTTGGTGCCATGTCATGACACCATGCCAAGTTTCATGATTTTCAGACGTGTTTTGGATTTACAAGAATTAAAAAACCAAGTTTCTCAATCTTTCTAGCCGAGCCACGACGCCCAAATGTTTGAATTTCATTCCCATTTCTTGCATGGGACCTAGAAATTCACCCAAGGACACACATGTAATTTTTCAACCAACTTTGGTACACTGGATCATGTGCTTGTGATTCAAATTTGAATTATGCACATTAAATGCGCAGAAACACAATTAATGTATAAAAAAGGCCAAACAAACCCGGAATAATTCCAAAATTTAGCACGATACTTCTATTTGGTCTAACCTGCGTGTGTAAAAAAATTAAGGCGAGAGAAGGCAGTGTACGTATGTCGTTTCGCACACGAAGGTGACACGTTCCCTCTCGGAACCACAAGCCTTCTTGAGGGAAGCTCCGGTTTGCAAGAAGCTTACACCAAAACTTGTCCCAATTCGGTCAAAAAATTTACCACAACATGTTGGTGCCATGTGATGACACCATGCCAAGTTTCATGATTTTCAGGCGTGTTTTGGGTTTACAGGAATTAAAAAAACCAAGTTTCTCAATCTTTCCGGCCGAGCCACAACGCCCAGATGTTTGAATTTCATTCCCATTTCTTGCATTGGACCTAGAAATTCACTCAAGGACACACATGTGATTTTTCAACCAACTTTGGTGCACTGGAGCATGCGCGTGTAGTTCAAATTTGAATAATGCACATTAAATGCCTAGAAACTCAATTAATGTATAAAAATGGCCAAACAAAGCCGGAATAATTCCCAAATTTAGCACGATACTTCTATTTGGTCTAATCTGCCTGTGTAAAAAAATTAAGGCGGGAGAAAGCAGTGTATGTATGTCGTTTCGCACGCGGAGGTGACATGTTCCCTCTCGGAACCATGAGCCTTCTTGAGGGAAACTCCGGTTTGCAGGAAGCTTACACCAAAGCTTGTCCCAATTCGGCCAAAAAAATTATCGCAGCATGTTGGTGCCATGTCATGACACCATGCCAAGTTTCATGATTTTCAGGCATGTTTTGGATTTACATGAATTAAAAAACCAAGTTTCTCAATCTTTCCGGCCTAGCTACGATGCCCACATGTTTGAATTTCATTCCCATTTCTTGCATGGGACCTATAAATTCACCCAAAGACACACATGTGAATTTTCAACAAACTTTGGTGCATTGGAGCATGTGCTTGTAGTTCAAATTTGAATTATGCACATTAAATGCCCAGAAACTCAATTAATGCATAAAAATGCCAAATGAACCCGGAATAATTCCAAATTTAAACACAACACTCGTGTACTAGTTGCATGTTCACTGTACTTAAATATTCTAGCAATTGAAACACCGTCCTTTCCCTCCGTAACACCATTTTGTCTTTCAAAACATAATGAAAAAATCAGGTATACCACGAACTATTCATTAGAAAGAATTGTGTGGGATGCGATATAAAATATCTTGGCGCACCGTCTTGTCTAGTTTACGCAGGAAGTTTCATCATCTACAGTCCACCGCCCCCGCTTCAACCACACTTGCGAGCCAGTTTCTCGCGGAACCGAACGAAATATTTTTGCCACCGCGGAAATATCTATCTCCCCGCCCCCTTCCTCCCACCAAAAGCCACATTTCCACTGTTCCTCCTTGCTTTCCAAGTTCAAACATTCACTTCTGCTTACTGGCAGCTCAGCCTCCTCGTCGGCGACCCTTCTTCTTGCAGCGTCGCCTCCTCGCCGGCCATCCTTCTTCTTGCAGCGCCGCCTCCTTGTCGGCGACCCTTCTTCTTGCAGCGCCGCCTCCTCGTCGGCGACCCTTCTTCTTGCAGCGCCGCCTCCTCGTCGGTGACCCTTCTTCTTGCAGCGCCGCCTCCTCGCCGGCGACCCTTCTTCTTGCTGCGCGGCCTCCTCGCCGCCGCCCCTTCTTCTTGCTGCGCGGCCTCGTCGATATGGTCAGGTAATCCACACCCCACACACACCAACCTCCTCCTTTACCGTCCCACATGCCCCGACCGATGGGGCGACACCTTCCACCGAAATCACTGCCCCCTCCTCCAATTAAGCGCCGCCCACAGCCATTTTGCACGCAGTATAACGTGAAGCTCAGTAGCATGCGGCCGCACGCGCACATGAGGTCACTATGGCTGCCATGCGTGTCGGCCGCCAGATCTTGGAGGAGCACCTCATCTTCGAGGCCACCGTCGACACCGCCATGTGGTTGTCTACTTTAAAATATAGTTCGTGCTGTTTTCTCAAGGCCACCGCCAGTGCCTTCTAGTGATTTGTCCTCTATAATGTTAATATGTAATCTGATGTTCAGGTAACAGTTTTGTCCTCTGAAATGTAATGTTCAGCTAACACTTTGGTCCAACAATTGCTATATTTCATAGTACTGTTCTCAAGCATTCTTTGTTTTGATAACTATCTTATCTTCTAGTGCATGTTTCTATTCTGCAATGTCGTGCTCAGTTAACTATTTTGGTTCATTTGGTCTGCTGTCCATTAAACTGTTTGGTTCAGTTCTGCAATTTGATTTTCATTTGTTGTGGGTACAATTTTGTATTGTTATGCATGTGACACCAATCAAATTTGGTTGTACTCAATACATATTCTACTAATAGTATGGAAACTCTCAGTTAACCTGGTCAAGATCTTCCTTATGTGTGTTGCAGGGAAACAATGGGAGACACTGCGGTTTACCATCGAGGTTTGTGTTGGGTTTCGTAGTAATTTCAAAAATTTCCTACGCTCATGCAAGATCATGGTGATGCATAGCAACGAGGGGGGAGTATGATCAACGTACCTTGTAGATCGACAACGGAAGCGTTTGGTTGATGTAGTCATACGTCAACACGGTCCGACCGATCAAGCACCGAAACTACGGCACCTCCGAGTTCTAGCACACGTTCAGCTCGATGATGATCCCCGGACTCCGATCCAGCAAAGTGTCGGGGAAGAGTTCCGTCAGCACGACGGCGTGGTGACGATCTTGATGTACTACTACAGCAGGGCTTCGCCTAAACTCCACTACAATACTATCGAGGACTATGGTGGAAGGGGGCACCGCACACGGCTAAGAATATGATCACGTGGATCAACTTGTGTGTCTCTGGGGTGCTCCTGCCTCCGTATATAAAGGACTAGAGGGGGGAGGCTGGCCGGCCACATAGGGCGCGCCAGGAGAGTCCTACTCCCTCCGGGAGAAGGATTCCCCCCCCCCCAATCCTAGTTGGAATAGGACTTGTGGAGGGGGGAAAAGAGAGAGAGGGGCCGGCCCCCTCTCCTTGTCCAATTCGGACCAAGGGAGGGGAGGGGCGCGCGGCCCATGTAGGTCTGCCTCTTCTCTTTTCCACTAAGGCCCATCATGGCCCATTTAGCTCCCGGGGGGTTCCGGTAACCTCCCGGTACTCCGGTAAAATCCCGATTTCACCCGGAACACTTCCGATATCCAAACATAGGCTTCCAATATATCAATCTTTATGTCTCGACCATTTCGAGACTCCTCGTCATGTCCGTGATCACATCCGGGACTCCGAATAACCTTCGGTACATCAAAATGCATAAACTCATAATATAACTGTCATCGTAACCTTAAGCGTGCGGACCCTACGGGTTCGAGAACAATGTAGACATGACCGAGACACGTCTCCAGTCAATAACCAATAGCGGGACCTGGATGCCCATATTGGCTCCTACATATTCTACGAAGATCTTTATCGGTCAGACCGCATAACAACATACGTTGTTCCTTTTGTCATCGGTATGTTACTTGCCCGAGATTCCATCGTCGGTATCCCATACCTAGTTCAATCTCGTTACCGACAAGTCTCTTTACTCGTTCCGTAATACATCATCTCACAACTAACTCATTAGTTGCAATGCTTGCAAGGCTTATGTGATGTGTATTACCGAGAGGGCCCAGAGATACCTCTCCGACAATTGGAGTGACAAATCCTAATCTCGAAATACGCCAACCCAACATGTACCTTTGGAGACACCTGTAGAGCTCCTTTATAATCACCCAGTTACGTTGTGATGTTTGGTAGCTCACAAAGTGTTCCTCTGGTAAACGGGAGTTGCATAATCTCATAGTCATAGGAACATGTATAAGTCATGAAGAAAGCAATAGCAACATACTAAATGATCGGGTGCTAAGCTAATGGAATGGGTCATGTCAATCAGATCATTTACTTAATGATGTGATCCCGTTAATCAAATAACAACTCCTTTGTTCATGGTTAGGAAACATAACCATCTTTGATTAACGAGCTAGTCAAGTAGAGGCATACTAGTGACACTTTGTTTGTCTATGTATTCACACATGTATTATGTTTCCGGTTAATACAATTCTAGCATGAATAATAAACATTTATCATGATATAAGGAAATAAATAATAACTTTATTATTGCCTCTAGGGCATATTTCCTTCAGTCTCCCACTTGCACTAGAGTCAATAATCTAGTTCACATCGCCATGTGATTTAACAGCAATAGTTCACATCACCATGTGATTAACACCCATAGTTCACATCGATATGTGATCAACACCCAAAGGGTTTACTAAGGAGTGATCATGTTTTGCTTGTGAGATAATTTTAGTCAACGGGTCTGTCACATTCAGATCCGTAAGTATTTTGCGAATTTCTATGTCAACAATGCTCTGCACGGAGCTACTCTAGCTTATTGCTCCCACTTTCAATATGTATCTAGATCGAGACTTAGAGTCATCCAGATCTGTGTCAAAACTTGCATCGACGTAACTTTTTACGACGAACCTTTTTGTCACCTCCATAATTGAGAAATATTTCCTTATTCCACTAAGGAAAATTTTGACCGTTGTCCAGTGATCTACTCTTAGATCACTATTGTACTCCCTTGCTTAACACAGTGTAGGGTATACAATAGATCTGGTACACAGCATGGCATACTTTATAAAACCTATGACCAAGGCATAGGGAATGACATTCATTCTCTTTCTATCTTCTGCCGTGGTCGGGCTTTGAGTCTTACTCAATTTCACACCTTGTAACATAGGCAAGAAACTCTTTCTTTGACTGTTCCATTTTGAACTACTTCAAAATCTTGTCAAGGTATGTATTTATTGAAAAAACTTATCAAGCGTCTTGATCTATCTCTATAGATCTTGATGCTCAATATGTAAGCAACTTCACCGAGGTCTTTCTTTGAAAAAACTCCTTTCAAACACTCCTTTATGCTTTGCAGAATAATTCTACATTATTTCCGATCAACAATATGTCATTCACATATACTTATCAGAAATGTTGTAGTGCTCCCACTCACTTTCTTGTAAATACAGGCTTCACTGCAAGTCTGTATAAAACTATGTGCTTTGATCAACTTATCAAAGCGTATATTCCAACTCCGAGATGCTTACACCAGTCCATAGATGGATCGCTGGAGTTTGCATATTTTGTTAGCACCTTTAGGATTGACAAAACCTTCTGGTTGTATCATATACAACTCTTCTTTAATAAATCTATTAAGGAATGCAGTTTTGTTTATCCATTTGCCAGATTTCATAAAATGCGGCAATTGCTAACATTATTCGGACAGACTTAAGCATAGATACGAGTGAGAAACTCTCATCGTAGTCAACACCTTGAACTTGTCGAAAACCTTTTGCAACAATTCTAGCTTTGTAGATAGTAACACTACTATCAGCGTCCATCTTCCTCTTGAAGATCCATTTATTCTCAATTGCTTGCCGATCATCGGGCAAGTCAACCAAAGTCCATACTTTGTTCTCATACATGGATCCCATCTCAGATTTCATGGCCTCAAGCCATTTTGCGGAATCTGGGCTCACCATCGCTTCTTCATAGTTCGTAGGTTTGTCATGGTCAAGTAGCATGACCTCCAGAACAGGATTACCGTACCACTCTGGTGCGGATCTCACTCTGGTTTACCTACGAGATTCGGTAGTAACTTGATCTGAAGTTACATGATCATCATCATTAGCTTCCTCACTAATTGGTGTAGTAGCCACAGGAACAAATTTCTGTGATGAACTACTTTCCAATAAGGGAGAAGGTACAATTACCTTATCAAGTTCTACTTTCCTCCCACTCACTTCTTTCGAGAGAAACTCCTTCTCTGGAAAGGATCCATTCTAAGCAACGAATATCTTGCCTTCGGATCTATGATAGAAGGTGTACCCAACATTTTCTTTTGGGTATCCTATGAAGACGCACTTCTGCGATTTGAGTTTGAGCTTATCAGGATGAAACTTTTTCATATAAGCATCGCAACCCCAAACTTTAAGAAACGACAACTTTGGTTTCTTGCCAAACCATAGTTCATACGGTGTCGTCTCAACAGATTTAGATGGTGCCCTTTTAACGTGAATGCAGCTGTCTCTAATGCATAACCCCAAAATGATAGTGGTAGATCGGTAAGAGACATCATAGATCGCACCATATCTAATAAAGTATGGTTATGACGTTCGGACACACCATTACATTGTGGTGTTCCAGGTGGCGTGAGTAGTGAAACTATTTCACAATGTTTTTAACTGAAGGCCAAACTCGTAACTCAAATACTCTTCTCTATGATCAGATCGTAGAAACTTTATTTTCTTGTTACGATGATTTTTCACTTCACTCTGAAATTCTTTGAACTTTTCAAATGTTTCAGACTTATGTTTCATCAAGTAGATATACTCATATCTGCTCAAATCATCTGTGAAGATCAGAAAATAATGATACTTGTCGCGAGCCTCAATATTCATCGGACCACATACATCAGTATGTATGATTTCCAACAAATCTGTTGCTCGCTCCATTGTTCCTAAGAACAGAGTCTTAGTCATCTTGCCCATGAGGCATGGTTCGCAAGCATCAACTGATTCATAATCAAGTGATTCCAAAAGCCCATCAGCATGGAGTTTCTTCATGCGCTTTACACCAATATGACCTAAACGGTAGTGCCACAAATAAGTTGCACTATCATTATTAACTTTGCATCATTTGGTTTCAATATTATGATTATGTGTATCACTACGATCGAGATCCAACGAACTATTTTCATTGGGTGTGTAACCATATAAGGTTTTATTCATGTAAACAGAACAACAATTTATTCTCTTACTTAAATGAATAACTGTATTACAATAAACATGATCAAATCATATTCATGCTTAACGCAAACACCAAATAACACTTATTCAGGTTCAACACTAATCTCGAAAGTATAGGGAGTGTGCGATGATGATCATATCAATCTTGGAACCACTTCCAACACACATCGTCACTTCACCCTTAACTAGTCTCTGTTTATTCTGCAACTCCCGTTTCGAGTTACTAATCTTAGCAACTGAACTAGTATCAAATACTGAGGGGTTGCTATAAACACTAGTAAAGTACACATCAATAACATGTATATCAAATATACTTATGTTCACTTTGCCATCCTTCTTATCTGCCAATCACTTGGGGTAGTTCCGCTTCCAGTGACCAGTCCCTTTGCAGTAGAAACACTTAGTCTCAGGCTTAGGACCAGACTTGGGCTTCTTCACTTGAGCAGCAACTTGCTTGCCGTTCTTCTTGAAGTTCCCCTTCTTCCCTTTGCCCTTTTCTTGAAACTAGTGGTCTTGTCAACCATCAACACTTGATGTTTTTCTTGATTTCTACCTTCGTTGATTTCAGCATCACGAAGAGCTTGGGAGTTGTTTCCGTTATCCCTTGCATATTATAGTTCATCATGAAGTTCTACTAACTTGGTGATGGTGACTAGAGAATTCTGTCAATCACTATCTTATCTGGAAGATTAACTCCCACTTGATTCAAGCGATTGTAGTACCCAGACAATCTAAGCACATGCTCACTAGTTGAGCGATTCTCCTCCATCTTTTAGCTATAGAACTTGTTGGAGACTTCATATCTCTCAACTCGGGTATTTGCTTGAAATATTAACTTCAACTCCTGGAACATCTCATATGGTCCATGACATTCAAAACGTCTTTGAAGTCCCGATTCTAAGCCATTAAGCATGGTGCACTAAAATATCAAGTAGTCATCATATTGAGCTAGCCAAACGTTCATAACGTCTGCATCTGCTCCTGCAATAGGTCTGTCACCTAGCGGTGCATCAAGGACATAATTCTTCTGTGCAGCAATGAGGATAAACCTCAGATCACGGATCCAATCCGCATCATTGCTACTAACATCTTTCAACACAATTTTCTCTGGGAACATATCAAAATAAACACAGGGAAGCAACAACGCGAGCTATTGATCTACAACATAATTTGCAAAATACTACCAGGACTAAGTTCATGATAAATTTAAGTTCAATTAATCATATTACTCAAGAACTCCCACTTAGATAGACATCCCTCTAATCCTCTAAGTGATCACGTGATCCAAATCAACTAAACCATGTTCGATCATCACGTGAGATGGAGTAGTTTCATTGGTGAACATCACTATGTTGATCATATCTACTATATGATTCACGCTCGACCTTTCGGTCTCCGTGTTCCGAGGCCATATCTGTATATGCTTGGCTCGTCAAGTATAACCTGAGTATTCCGCATGTGCAACTGTTTTGCACCCGTTGTATTTGAACGTAGAACCTATCACACCCGATCATCACGTGGTGTCTCAGCACGAAGAACTTTCGCAACGGTGCATACTCAGGGAGAACACTTCTTGATAATTTAGTGAGAGATCATCTTATAATGCTACCATCAATCAAAGCAAGATAAGATGCATAAAAGATAAACATCACATGCAATCAATATAAGTGATATGATATGGCCATCATCATCTTGTGCTTGTGATCTCCATCTTCGAAGCACCGTCATGATCACCATCGTCACCGGCGCGCCACCTTGATCTCCATCGTAGCATCGCTGTCGCCTCGTCAAGCTTGTGCTTCCACGACTATCGCTACCGTTTAGTGATAAAGTAAAGCATTACATCGCGATTGCATTGCATACAATAAAGCGACAACCATATGGCTCCTGCCGGTTGCCGATAACTCGGTTACAAAACATGATCATCTCATACAATAAAATTCAGCATCATGTCTTGACCATATCACATCACAACATGCCCTGCAAAAACAAGTTAGACATCCTCTACTTTGTTGTTGCAAGTTTTACGTGGCTGCTACGGGCTTAAGTAAGAACCAATCTCACCTACGCATCAAAACCACAACGATAGTTTGTCAATTTGACTCTGTTTTAACCTTCGCAAGGACCGGGCGTAGCCACACTTGGTTCAACTAAAGTTGGAGAAACTGTCACCCACAAGCCACCTCTATGCAAAGCACGTCGGGAGAACCGGTCTCGCGTAAGCGTACGCGTAATGTCGGTCTGGGCCGCTTCATCCAACAATACCGCCGAACCAAAGTATGACATGCTGGTAGGTAGTATGACTTATATCGCCCACAACTCACTTGTGACCTACTCGTGCATATAACATCAACATATAAAACCTAGGCTCGGATGCCACTGTCGGGTTTCGTAGTAATTTCAAAAATTTCCTACGCTAATGCAAGATCATGGTGATGCATAGCAACGAGGGGGGGAGTATGATCTACGTACCTTGTAGATCGACAACAGAAGCGTTTGGTTGATGTAGTCGTACGTCTCCACGGTCCGACCGATCAAGCACCGAAACTACGGCACCTCCGAGTTCTAGCACACGTTCAGCTCGATGATGATCCCCGGACTCCGATCCAGCAAAGTGTTGGGGAAGAGTTCAGTCAGCACGACGGCATGGTGACGATCTTGATGTACTACTGCAGCAGGGCTTCGCCTAAACTCCGCTACAATACTATCGAGGACTATGGTGGAAGGGGGCACCGCACACGGCTAAGAATATGATCACGTGGATCAACTTGTGTGTCTCTGGGGTGCTCCTGCCTCCGTATATAAAGGACTAGAGGGGGGAGGCTGGCCGGCCACATAGGGCGCGCCAGGAGAGTCCTACTCCCTCCGGGAGTAGGATTCCCCCCCCCCCCCAATCCTAGTTGGAATAGGACTTGTGGAGGGGGGAAAAGAGAGAGAGGGGCCGGCCCCCTCTCCTTGTCCAATTCGGACCAAGGGAGGGGAGGGGCGCGTGGCCCATGTAGGGCTGCCTCTTCTCTTTTCCACTAAGGCCCATCATGGCCCATTTAGCTCCCGGGGGGTTCCGGTAACCTCCCGGTACTCCGGTAAAATCCCGATTTCACCTGGAACACTTCCGATATCCAAACATAGGCTTCCAATATATCAATCTTTATGTCTCGACCATTTCGAGACTCCTCGTCATGTCCGTGATCACATCCGGGACTCCGAACAACCTTCGGTACATCAAAATGCATAAACTCATAATATAACTATCATCGTAACCTTAAGCGTGCGGACCCTACGGGTTCGAGAACAATGTAGACATGACCGAGACACGTCTCCGGTCAATAACCAATAGCGGGACCTGGATGCCCATATTGGCTCCTACATATTCTACGAAGATCTTTATCGGTCAGACCGCATAACAACATACGTTGTTCCTTTTGTCATCGGTATGTTACTTGCCAGAGATTCGATTGTCGGTATCCCATACCTAGTTCAATCTCGTTACCGGCAAGTCTCTTTACTCGTTCCGTAATACATCATCTCACAACTAACTCATTAGTTGCAATGCTTGCAAGGCTTATGTGATGTGTATTACCGAGAGGGCCCAGAGATACCTCTCCGACAATCGGAGTGACAAATCCTAATCTCGAAATACGCCAACCCAACATGTACCTTTGGAGACACCTGTAGAGCTCCTTTATAATCACCCAGTTACGTTGTGACGTTTGGTAGCACACAAAGTGTTCCTCTGGTAAACGGGAGTTGCATAATCTCATAGTCATAGGAACATGTATAAGTCATGAAGAAAGCAATAGCAACATACTAAACGATCGGGTGCTAAGCTAATGGAATGGGTCATGTCAATCAGATCATTTACTTAATGATGTGATCCCGTTAATCAAATAACAACTCCTTTGTTCATGGTTAGGAAACATAACCATCTTTGATTAACGAGCTAGTCAAGTAGAGGCATACTAGTGACACTTTGTTTGTCTATGTATTCACACATGTATTATGTTTCTGGTTAATACAATTCTAGCATGAATAATAAACATTTATCATGATATAAGGAAATAAATAATAACTTTATTATTGCCTCTAGGGCATATTTCCTTCAGTCTCCCACTTGCACTAGAGTCAATAATCTAGTTCACATCGCCATGTGATTTAACAGCAATAGTTCACAGCACCATGTGATTAACACCCATAGTTCACATCGATATGTGATCAACACCCAAAGGGTTTACTAAGGTGTGATCATGTTTTGCTTGAGAGATAATTTTAGTCAACGGGTCTGTCACATTCAGATCCGTAAGTATTTTGCGAATTTCTATGTCAACAATGCTCTGCACGGAGCAACTCTAGCTTATTGCTCCCACTTTCAATATGTATCTAGATCGAGACTTAGAGTCATCCAGATCTGTGTCAAAACTTGCATCGACGTAACTTTTTACGACGAACCTTTTTGTCACCTCCATAATTGAGAAATATTTCCTTATTCCACTAAGGAAAATTTTGACCGCTGTCCAGTGATCTACTCCTAGATCACTATTGTACTCCCTTGCTTAACACAGTGTAGGGTATACAATAGATCTGGTACACAGCATGGCATACTTTATAGAACCTATGACCAAGGCATAGGGAATGACATTCATTCTCTTTCTATCTTCTGCCCTGGTCGGGCTTTGAGTCTTACTCAATTTCACACCTTGTAACATAGGCAAGAAACTCTTTCTTTGACTGTTCCATTTTGAACTACTTCAAAATCTTGTCAAGGTATGTATTTATTGAAAAAACTTATCAAGCGTCTTCATCTATCTCTGTAGATCTTGATGCTCAATATGTAAGCAACTTCACCGAGGTCTTTCTTTGAAAAAACTCCTTTCAAACAAGACCTCGCCGGAGCAGCCACATCGCCACCCCGCGCCCCTCGTCGCCGGTCCCGGCTCCGGCCTCCTCCCCTCGCGCCGGCAAGCTCCACCGACTCCGGCGCCGACATCTCCGACCAACTCCGTTTCCCGCGCGTGAATAGTGCCGCCGGATCCAGATCTGAAAACTAGGGTTGACTCCATTTTTTCCCTAAGTCTGCAGATTTTATTGCCATGTTCATCGCATTGTAACTTTTCATCCGTAGATCCGTTTTGGGCGTGTAGCATATCAAAATGTTCGTCTCAGAGAGCACATCATTTCATCGCATTGCATCATTTTCATTTGAGTTCATCTTGATGCACGAAATGCTTTTGGAAGAGTGCTATTTGAGTTAATTGTCAGATCTGCTGCTCCAAATAGCTATTTGTCATTTTTGCCATGATTAATGCGTGCATGATATTCCCCTGAGATCTACATGAGTTTTGTTATATGCTTTGCCATCTTTCTAGAGGTGCTATCCATGTATTTTTGTGATATGTGTGGTGACTAGCACAAGCTTGTAAAGTGGTGCATTCGTTAATGCTGATTTCAGGGACTTAGCAATTCCACAAAGTCCTTGGACTGTTTTTATCAATATGCCATATGTTCATGTTGTTTCCTAGTGATCCGTGCCTCTTTTGAGGATGATCAGTAAGGATGATTTGTTAATCTTGTAGTGCTCTATCCATCCGTGTCTTTGTTTGAAACTATGGAGCACCCTAGCTTGCGTCAATCGAGCTCTACTTTTGCTATTTCGTGAATCTGGGCAGATTGTCTACTTGTTAGTGATTTTGCCGAGGATGTTGTAGTTGATCCGTGCATGATATGTTGTTTTTATTGCCATTTCTAGCTTGTATAATGTGTATTGTTGATGGGTGTATGCTTAGATTGTCATGACATGCTCTGTAGTGAGTGCATTGAGGTCGTAAACATGCCTACTTGATGTCTGATTTGCATGTTCCAGTTTTTCACTAAGTATGTGATCTGATTATGTTTTTGCCATGTTCACATGCTTGCAATTGTATTTTCTAATCCCTTTTGGCTCAAGGTCACTAAGGGACTTTTGTTAAGATCTTTGAGTAGCTCCATGCCATGCCTTACTTTTCCATGTTCAGTTCCTGTAGCATATAGTTTTCTTGCTCCAAAGTGTGCTACCTGATCTGAAATTCCAGACACGTGTTAATTTCACTAAGTCTGAAACCTGTTTACCAATTGCACTTTTGCCATGCTTGTTTGAACCTGTTAATGGATGAATTGGCCGTAGCTCAGTGTTCATCTTTTGTTAAGCATCATGAATGGATCCCTGCCATGTATTTTGTTGACATGTTTGAGTGCTGTAGCATATTTGTCTTGTTGCATTTAGATGGCTACTTGCTGTTTATCGCAGACCGTTGCCATATTTGAATCGCTTGCCATTTTCAAACCGTGCATCCGATTCCGGTGTTCTTTATATCGATTTCAATCGAAATCACATCATCTTTCTAGTGGCACACTTGGATTTCCAAGTTGAGGCCAGGTTCATTCGTTCCTTGTCAAATCTTGCATATGCATCACATATCGCATCTCGCATAGCATATCATGTTTGCATTATGTTGTTTGAGCTTTGCACGTGGTTGATTGTGTACATTTTGCTTGTTTGTCTTGTTTTGTTAGAGCCGGGAGACGAGTTCGCTAACGAGGAGCCTGTTGAGTTTGCTTTCGAGGATCCGGTCAACTCTGACAACTTTGCAGGCAAGATGATCATACCATCGAAATCACTTCTATCTTTGCTTTGCTAGATGCTCGCTCTTTTGCTATGCCTATGCTATGATGCCTACCACTTGCTTATCATTACTCCCAAATTGCCATGTCAAACGTCTAACCCACCATGTCCTAGCAAACCGTTGATTGGCTATATTACCGCTTTGCTCAGCCCTTCTTATAGCGTTGCTAGTTGCAGGTGAAGATTGGAGACCGTTCCTTGTTGGAACATTATTTTACTTGTTGGGATATCATTATATGATCTTGTTATCTTAATGAATCTATATACTTGGTTAAGGGTGGAAGGCTCGGCCTTTTGCCTAGTGTTTTGTTCCACTCTTGCCGCCCTAGTTTCCGTCATATCGGTGTTATGTTCCCGGATTTTGCGTTCCTTACGCGGTTGGGTAATAATGGGAACCCCTTGACAGTTTGCCTTGAATAAAACTCTTCCAGCAATGCCCAACTTTGGTTTTACCATTTGCCACCTAGCCTCTTTTTCCCTTGGGTTTCCGGAGCCCGAGGGTCATCTTATTTAAACCCCCTCGGGCCAGTGCTCCTTTGAGTGTTGGTCCAACCTGTCAGCTGCCGGTGGCCACCAGGGGCAACTCTGGGCTGGCCTACCCGTACCTTGGACAATCTGAGTGTGCCCTGAGAACGAGATATGTGCAGCTCCTATCGGGATTTGTCGGCACATTCGGGCGGTGTTGCTGGATTTGTTTTAACTTGTTAAAGTGTCTTGTAGAACCGGGATACCGAGTCTGATCGGAATGTCTCGGGAGAAGGTATATCCTTCGTTGATCATGAGAGCTTGTCATGGGCTAACTTGGGACTCCCCTGTAGGGATTTGAACTTTCGAAAGCCGTGCCCGCGGTTATGGGCAGATGGGAATTTGTTAATGTCCGGTTGTAGATAACTTGAACCTTAACTTAATTAAAATGAATCAACTGTGTGAGTTACCGTGATGGTCTCTTCTCGGCGGAGTCCGGGAAGTGAACACGGTGTTGGAGTAATGCTTGCCACAGGTTGTTCTCTAGTTATTCGTTCGTGCTTTGCCTTCTCTTCTCGCTCTCTTTTGCGAACATGTTAGCCACCATATATGCTAGTCGCTTGCTGCAGCTCCACATATTACCTTGCCTTACCTATAAGCTTAAATAGTCTTGATCGCGAGGGTGCGAGATTGCTGAGTCCCTGTGGCTCACAGATTACTTCCAAACCAGATGCAGGGCCAGACGACTCCGTTCCTGATGATGCGCTTGAGCTCAAGTGGGAGTTCGACGAGGACTCACGCCGTTACTATGTGTCTTTCCCTGATGATCAGTAGTGGTGCCCAGTTGGGGCAATCGGGACCGTGTCGCATGTTGGGTTGATCTTTTATTTTGGCACCGTAGTCGGGCCATGAGTGATTGGATGATGTAATGCTATTTATGTACTTTGTTTGACGTGGCGAGTGTAAGCCAACTATGTACCTTCCCCTTTTATTATCTATTACATGGGATGTTGTGAAGATTGCCTTACTTGCGACATTGCTTTCAATGCGGATATGCCTCTAAGTCGTGCTTCGACACGTAGGAGATATAGCCGCATCGAGGGCGTTACAAGTTGGTAATCAGAGCGTTCCCCGACCTTAGGAGCACCCATTGCTTGATCGTTTTTAGCAGCTGTTGTTGAGTCTAGAAAAATGTTTTGAGTCATTTAGGAATTATATATCGGAGAGTTTAGGAATTCTTTTTACTCCCCAGTCCCTTCATCGCTCTGGTAAGGCATCCTGACGTAGAGTTTTGACTTTTTTCTTTTCAAATTTCACAAAAAAAATTTAGCATCACGCGGGTATCTTGGAATCGTTCCGATCGATTTATGACGAGAACATTGTTCTTGGTGCCTCCTGTCATTTAGGGGTTGTGGCAGTGTCCCAGGGAGTTGAGCTCCGAGGTGTTGTCATCACAATTTTATTGTTGCAGTTCTGGAATACCTGAGTTTAGTTCGCCGACATTGAAAATCTCTTTTATGCAGTTGTTGGTGAGATAACCTCGACGCCACCCAGTACTGGGGCGGGAGTTCGGGAGTATTGCCATAACTTGTATAACGGATGCTTTTCGAAGGTTGAGGTAGATGGTTTCCGAAGTTTTTCTCGGTTATGTGTAGAAGGATGGATACAGCTGGATGTAGGATTTGCTAGATTTGGGTGAGATATTATGCTTCCCCTGTATCCCCAACACCTGATTGCATAACCGGAAAGGTTCGGGAGTTTCATAGGTGGGAATTCTTGTAGCTCTAGCTCTTCTTCCATGGATATTTGGTTTGAGATTGGGATTTCTTACCGAGTATTCGTTCTTGATCCGTACCTTGTTGATTTATTCCTCTACCTAAATTCTAAGTGGCTTCTCAATTTATGGATATGTGACCATTTCAAGTGGAATGCATTCGTTCTTATGTTCGGATGTGAAGACTATATGTTGCAATTTCAACCCGCTTGATTCAGCTGTAATTTTATCTGTCAATGTGCTAACGGATGTCACCCTCTTCGGGATGGCTCCCGCTAAGAGCAGCAATCAGAATCAGAATCAGGATCCGCCACCACCTCCCCCTCCTCCGGAGGCATGGCAAGCTGTGATGGCTGCTACCAATGCAAACACGCAGTTGATTATGCAAATTCTTCAAGACCGCAACCAAGGCAACCAAGGCAACTAGGGCAACAATCAGAATCACTTTGCTACACTCAACCAGTTCCTTGCAAACCAGCCAAAGACCTTCAGCAATTGTGTTGAGGCAACTGATGCTCACGATTGGCTTGTGGACTTGTGCAAGCATTTCGAGTGCAGTAACGTCAGGCCTGAGGACTTTGTCAAGTTCGCTTCCTTCCAACTCAAAGACCAAGCTGCAGAATGGTTCCAGCAGTACAAAGATTCCATAGGAGGCCGTGTGATTACCTGGGATGAATTCCGTCAAGACTTCAAAGCTCATCATATTCCTCAGAGCGTGGTTGAAAGCAAGCGTGAGGAATTCCGCAACCTGAAGCAAGGCTCTTTGTCTATCTATGACTACAACAAGTTGTTTCAGAAGCTCGCCCGCTTTGCTAAGCAGGACGTCCCTGACAAGAAAAGCATGATATACCAGTTCAGGGGTGTTCTCAGAGAAGAAATCTAGCTAGCTCTTGTTCTCTTTGAGCCCTTGAGGTATGATGAGTTCTACAACATGGCATTGAAGCAAGAGGCTGCTCAACTGAAGTGTGATGCTTCCAAGAAGCGAGTCAGAGATGCTACTCCTTCTTCCTCTACTCAAGTGGCCAAGCAGCAGAAGTATTGGCTTCCTCCTCCTCCGTTCCGTCAGCCGTATCAGCAGAAGAGCAAAGGTGGCAGTGGATCTTCCCACCCACCCAACCCTGACTTTTAGAACAAGACTTCGTCTCAAGCTCCAAGATCGAGTGCTCCGTGTCACCGTCCACTTTCAGAGGTCACGTGCAACAAGTGCCAACAGAAGGGTCACTATGCCAACAAATGCTTCAATCAGAGGCGTCTCCCTCCTCCTCCTCCTGTGAGATCGGCAAGTACAGTTGTGGTCAAGCATAACTCCAAGCACGCCAAGGTCAATTTGATGAATGCAGCTCAGGCAGAGGACTCGTCAGATGTCATCATGGGTAACCTTCCTGTTAATGATATTCCAGCTAAAGTTCTTTTTGACACTGGTGCATAGCATTGTTTCATCTCAAGACCGTTTACATCTAGGCATGAATTGGCTTTGCAAGTTTTGCCTAGTCCGTTAGCAGTTGTCTCTCCCGGTAAGCGCATGCATGCTAACTCCATCGTTCCGGATGTTACTATCACCTTGGGTGACTACAAGTTTCTGGCTTCTCCAACGGTTCTTGGTGACTCGGATATTGATCTTATTCTCGGAATGGATTGGCTTTCTAAGCACAAGGCGCATCTTGATTGTGCAGCCAGGCAGATTCAATTAACTCATTCGTCTGAGGATGTAATTGCCTTTGCCGCTCGCGATGATACAATCCGTCTGTTTTCTCTCAATGAGAAGGGTGAACTGGATGCCATCTCGCAAATTCCAGTCGTTTGCGAATATCAAGACATCTTTCCAGAAGAGCTTCCAGGAATGCCTCCGCACCGGCCAGTTGAATTCGTCATCGATCTTGAGCCTGGCACGGAACCAGTGTGCAAGCATCCTTAAAAGCTTGGACCTGAAGAGTTGAAAGAGCTGAAGAAGCAACTCGATATTCAAGAGCGAATGGGTCTCATCCGACCTAGTTCCTCTCCGTGGGGTTGTGGAGTTCTTTTTGTGAATAAGAAGGATGGAACGGACCGACTTTGTGTTGACTACCGTCCATTGAACAAGAAGACTATCAAGAACAAATACCCACTTCCCAACATCAACGAGCTGTTCGAACAACTCAAAGGTGCCCAAGTATTCTCCAAGCTTGATCTCCGTATGGGTTATCACCAGATTCGAATCCGTGAGCAAGATATTCCCAAGACGGCTTTCAGGACAAGCTATGGTTCATATGAATACATTGTCATGTCTTTTGGCCTCGTCAACGCTCCTCCAACTTTCTCTCGCATGATGAACTTCATCTTCAATGCCTACACCAATGACTTTGTTTTGGTATATCTCGACGACATTCTGGTCTTTTCGAAGAACAAGGAAGATCATGCCAAGCATTTGCGTTTGGTACTTGATAAGCTCAGGGAACACCAGTTCTACGCCAAGTTCTCAAAGTGCGAATTTTGGCTCGATGAGGTTCTTTATCTTGGGCATATCATCTCTGCCAAGGGCATTGCGGTGAATCCTGAGAAGGTGTCCGCAATTGTGAATTGGGAACCACCTCAGAACGTGAAGCAACTCCGTAGCTTCCTCGGTCTCGCAAGCTACTGTCGAAGGTTCATTGAGAACTTTTCAAAGATCGCGAAGCCTCTTTCAAACCTTCTCCAGAAGCACGTCAAGTACGTTTGGTCTTCGGAATGTGACATCGCTTTCAACACTTTGAAAGAGAAATTGGTCACTACTCCAGTTCTGACTCCTCCTGATGAATCCAAACTGTTCGAGGTCTTCTGCAATGCCTCTCTTCAAGGTCTTGGTGCAGTGTTGATGCAAGAGAAGAAAGTTGTGGCTTATACCTCTCGCCAGTTGAAGCCCAACGAGAAGAACTACCCCACTCATGACCTCGAGTTGGCGGCAGTTGTGCATGCTCTTTTGACTTGGAGACATCTCTTATTGGGAAGAAAAGTGGACATCTTCACTGACCACAAGAGTCTCAAGTACATCTTCACTCAGCCTAATCTCAACCTCAGGCAGACTCATTGGGTCAAAATGATTCAAGAGTATAATCCGAGTATCGAGTATACTCCAGGCAAGGCCAATCTGATTGCTGATGCATTGAGTAGGAAGGCTTATTGTAACAGTCTTATTCTCAAGCCTTATCAACCCGAGCTTTGTGAAGCTTTTCGCAGACTTAATATGCAAGTTGTTCCTCAAGGTTTCCTCGCCAACCTTCAAGTCTCTCCTACCTTGGAAGACCAGATTCGCCAAGCTCAGCTTCTTGATGCTATGGTGAAGAAGGTGAAGATTGGGATTGCCAAGAGTCAACCCAAGTACAAGTGCTACCGCCTTGATGACAAGGACACTCTCTTCTTCGAGGATCATATTGTTGTGCCCAAGGGTGATTTTCGTAAAGTGATCATGAACGAGGCTCACAACTCACTCCTCTCCATCCACCCTGGGAGCACGAAGATGTATTAGGACCTCAAGCAGGCTTATTGGTGGACTCGAATGAAGCGCGAGATGGCTCAGTTCATGAATGAGTGTGATGTCTGCAGAAGAGTGAAGGCAGAACACCAAAGGCCAGCTGGTCTCCTCCAACCTCTTGCCATTCCAGAATGGAAGTTTGACCACATTGAGATGGACTTCGTGACTGGGTTTCCAAAGTCCAAGCGTGTCAATGATGCTATATTCGTTGTCATCGACAAACTCACTAAAGTGGCTCACTTTCTGCCTATCAAAGAGTCTATCACTGCAGCTCAATTGGCAGAGCTCTATACCTCTTAGATTGTCTCGTTGCACGGTATTCCACAGGTAATCTCTTCAGACCATGGCATCATCTTTACCTCCAAGTTTTGGGATTCTTTTCAGAAGGCCATGGGCACCAACATCCGCTTCAGCACAACTTTTCATCCTCAAACTAGCGGTCAAGTCGAGCGTGTCAACCAGATTCTTGAAGATATGCTCAGGGCTTGTGTGATCTCCTTTGGTATGAAGTGGGAGGATTGTCTTCCATATGTTGAATTCTCCTACAACAACAGTTTTCAAGCAAGTTCGGGCAAGACCCCATTCGAAATTCTGTATGGCAGGAAGTGTCGTACCCCTCTCAACTGGTCTGAAACCGGTGAACGTCAACTTCTAGGAAATGACTTAATCACAGAGGCAGAGGAAATGTGCAAAGTCATTCATGATAACCTCAAAGCAGCGCAATCACGCCAGAAGAGCTACTATGATAGTAAGCACCGTGATTTGGCTTTCGAGATCGGAGATCATGTTTACCTCCGCGTCTCTCCAATGAAAAGTACTCGTCACTTCGGTATCAAAGGGAAGCTTGCCCCTAGATACGTGGGACCTTTCAAGATCATCAGCAAGAGAGGCGATCTCGCCTATCAACTCGAGCTTCCTTCAAACTTTGCAAATGTGCACGACGTGTTCCATGTCTCTCAGCTCCGCAAGTGCTTCAAGACACCTGAACGCACCGTCAACTTCGAAGACATTGAGCTCCAAGAAGATCTCTCTTATCGTGAGTACCCAGTTGCTATTCTTGAAGAGACTGAACGCAAGACTCACAATAAGTCAATCAAATTCCTCAAAGTCAAGTGGTCACACCATTCCGACCATGAAGCCACCTGGGAACGCGAGGATCACCTCCGTTCTGAGTACCCGGCATTCTTCCAGTCCTAGATCTCGGGACGAGATCCTTTCGTAGTGGTGGAGTGTTGTAACACCCCGGATGTAATTTACCTAATATGTACTCCAACTCTTGCCGTTTCCGGCGCTAAGTTATTTTATTTTCTCGGGTTCGGGTTTTTGTCTCTGTTTGTTGTTGTCGTTGTCATGCATCTCATATCATGTCATCATGTGCATTGCATTTGCATATGTGTTCGTCTCATGCATCTGAGCATTTTCCCCGTTGTCCGTTTTGCATTCCGGCGCTCTGTTCTCCTCCGATGGTCATTTATACCTTTCTTTCGTGTGTGGGGATTAAACATTTCCGGATTGGACCGAGACTTGCCAAGCGGCCTTGGTTTACTACCGGTAGACCGCCTGTCAAGTTTCGTACCATTTGGACTTCGTTTGATGCTCCAACAGTTAACCGAGGGACCGAAAAGGCCTCGTGTGTGTTGCAGCCCAACACCCCTCCATTTTGTCCCAAAACCCACCAAAACCCTCTCCATCATCTAGAGCATTCGATCACGATCGCGTGGCCGAAAACCGCACCTCATTTGGACACTCCTAGCTCCCTCTATGCCTATAAATACACCCCCCTCCGAAATTCTCGGTTCCCCTCTCCCGAAACCCTAGATCCATTTTCCCCGCCGCCACCGGACGAAATCTCGCAGACCGGACATTATCCAACCCGCGCCGCCGCCGCCACGTGTCATCCTCCCGTTGGCCCGCGCCGCCGCCCCACTTCGTCGTCGCCGCCGGCCCGGGAGGCCCAGGACGGGCCCCCGGGGCCCATCTCCTCCGCCGCCTCACGCCCGCGCCCCGCTGCTGTCTTCCCCGGCCCCGGACGCCGCCGCCCGGTGCGCCATCGCCGGTAGGAGCTCGCCCCGCCGCCACCGGACCTCGCCCCGCCGCCACAAGACCTCGCCGGAGCAGCCACATCGCCGCCCCGCGCCCCTCGTCGCCGGCCCCGGCTCCGGCCTCCTCCTCCCCTCGCGCCGGCAAGCTCCATCGACTCCGGCGCCGACCTCTCCGGCCAACACCGGTTCCCGCGTGTGAACAGTGCCGCCGGATCCAGATCTGAAAACTAGGGTTGACTCCATTTTTTCCCTAAGTCTGCAGATTATATTGCCATGTTCATCGCATCGTAACTTTGCATTCGTAGATCCGTTTTGGGAGTGCAGCATATCAAAATGTTCGTCTCGGAGAGCACATCATTTCATCTCATTGCATCATTTTCATTTGAGTTCATCTTGATGCCCGAAATGCTGTTGGAAGAGTGCTATTTGAGTTAATTGTCAGATCTGCTGCTCCAAATAGCTATTTGTCATTTTTGCCATGATTAATGCGTGCATGATATTCCCCTGAGCTCTACATGAGTTTTTTATATGCTTTTCCATCTTTCCAGAGGTGCTATCCATGTATTTTTTTGATATGTGTGGTGACTAGCACAAGCTTGCAAAGTGGTGCATTCGTTAATGCTGATTTCAGGGACTTAGCAATTCCATAGTCCTTGGACTGTTTTTATCACTATGCCATATGTTCATGTTGTTTCCTAGTGATACGTGCCTTTTTTGAGGATGATCAATAAGGATGATTTGTTAATCTTGTAGTGCTCTATCCATCCATGTCTTTGTTTGCAATTATGGAGCACCCTAGCTTGCGCCAATCGAGCTCTACTTTTGCTATTTCGTGAATCTGGGCAGATTGTCTACTTGTTAGCAATTTTGCCGAGGATGTTGTAGTTGATCCGTGCATGATATGTTGTTGTTCTTGCCATGTCTAGCTTGTATAATGTGTATTCTTGATGGGTGTATACTTAGATTGTCATGACATGCTCTGTAGTGAGTGTATCGAGCTCGTAAACATGCCTACTTGATGTCTGATTTGCATGTTCCAGTTTTTCACTAAGTCTGTAATCTGATTATGTTTTTTCCATGTTCACATGCTTGCAATTGTATTTTCTCATCCCTTTTGGCTCAAGATCACTAAGGGACTTTTGTTAATCTCTTTGAGTAGCTCCATGCCATGCCTTACTTTGCCATGTTCAGTTCCTGTAGAATATAGTTTTCTTGCTCCAAAGTGTGCTACCTGATCTGAAATTCCAGACAAGTGTTAATTTCACTAAGTCTGAAACCTGTTTACCAATTGCACTTTTGCCATGCTTGTTTGAACCTGTTAATGGATGAATTGGCCGTAGCTCAGTGTTCATCTTTTGTTAAGCATCATGAATGGATCCCTGCCATGTATTTTGTTGCCGTGTTTGAGTGTTGTAGTATGTTTGTCTTGTTGCATTTAGATGGCTACTTGCTGTTTATCGCAGACCGTTGCCATATTTGAATTGCTTGTCATTTCCAAACCATCAATCCGATTCCGGTGTTCTTTATATCGATTTCAACCGAAATCACCTCATCTTTCCAGTGGAACACTTGGATTTCCAAGTTGAATCCAGGTTCATGCGTTCCTTGTCAAATCTTGCATATGCATCACATATCGCATCTCACATAGCATATCATGTTTGCATCATGTTGTTTGAGCTTTGCACGTGGTTGATTGTGTCCTTTTTGCTTGTTTGTCTTGTTTGGTAGAGCTGGGAGATGAGTTCGCTAATGAGGACCCCGTTGAGTTTGCTTTCGAGGATCCAGTCAACTCTGACAACTTTGCAGGCACGATGATCATACCCTCGAAATCACTTCTATCTTTGCTTTGATAGATGCTCGCTCTTTTGCTATGCCTATGCTACGATGCCTACCACTTGATTATCATGCCTCCCAAATTGCCATGTCAAACCTCTAACCCACCATTCCTAGCAAACCGTTGATTGGCTATGTTACCGCTTTGCTCAGCCCTTCTTATAGCGTTGCTAGTTGCAGGTGAAGATTGGATACCGTTCCTTGTTGGAACATTATTTTACTTGTTGGGATATCATTATATGATCTTGTTGTCTTAATGCATCTATATACTTGGTTAAGGGTGGAAGGCTCGGCCTTTTTCCTAGTGTTTTGTTCCACTCTTGCCTCCCTAGTTTCCGTCATATCGGTGTTATGTTCCCGGATTTTGCATTCCTTACGTGGTTGGGTAATAATGGGAACCCCTTGACAGTTCGCCTTGAATAAAACTCTTCCAGCAATGCCCAACTTTGGTTTTACCATTTGCCACCTAGCCTCTTTTTCCCTTGGGTTTCCGGAGCCCGAGGGTCATCTTATTTAAACCCCCCCGGGCCAGTGCTCCTCTGAGTGTTGGTCTAACCTATCAGCTGCCGGTGGCCACCAGGGGCAACTCTGGGCTGGCCTACCCATACCTTGGACAATCTGAATGTGCCCTAAGAATGAGATATGTGCAGCTCCTATCGGGATTTGTCGGCACATTCGGGCGGTGTTGCTGGATTTGTTTTAACTTGTCGAAGTGTCTTGTAGAACCGGGATACCGAGTCTGATCAGAATGTCTCGGGAGAAGGTATATCCTTTGTTGACCGTGAGAGCTTGTCATGGGCTAAGTTGGGACTCCCCTACAGGGATTTGAACTTTTGAAAGCCGTGCCCGCGGTTATGGGCAGATGGGAATTTGTTAATGTCCGGTTGTAGATAACTTGAACCTTAACTTAATTAAAATGAATCAACTGTGTGAGTTACCGTGATGGTCTCTTCTCGGCGGAGTCCGGGAAGTGAACACGGTGTTGGAGTAATGCTTGCCGTAGGTTGTTCTCTAGTTATTCGTTCGTGCTTTGCCTTCTCTTCTCGCTCTCTTTTGCGAACATGTTAGCCACCATATATGCTAGTAGCTTGCTGCAGCTCCACATATTACCTTGCCTTACCTATAAGCTTAAATAGTCTTGATCGCGAGGGTGCGAGATTGCTGAGTCCCTTTGGCTCACAGATTACTTCCAAACCAGATGCAAGGCCAGACGACTCCGTTCCAGATGATGCGCTTGAGCTCAAGTGGGAGTTCGACGAGGACTCACGCCATTACTATGTGTCTTTCCCTGATGATCAGTAGTGGTGCCCAGTTGGGGCGATCGGGACCGTGTTGCATGTTGGGTTGATCTTTTATTTTGGCACCGTAGTCGGGCCATGAGTGATTGGATGAGGTAATGCTATTTATGTACTTTGTTTGACGTGGCGAGTGTAAGCCAACTATGTACCTTCCCCTTTTATTATCTATTACATGGGATATTGTGAAGATTTCCTTACTTGCGACATTGCTTTCAATGCGGTTATGCCTCTAAGTCGTGCTTCGACACATAGGAGATATAGCCGCATCGAGGGTGTTACATAGTTCTTGCTTTGAGTTGCAAATGTGAGCAACCGAACCGGTATCAAATAATTGGGCACTACAACACGAGTTGGTAAGGTACACATCAATAACATGTATATCATATATACCTTTGGTGCCATTGGCCCCCTTCTTGTCGGCCAGATACTTAGGGCAGATCCGCTTCCAGTGGCCAGTTCCCTTGCAATAGAAGCACTCAGTCTCTGGCTTGGGTCTAACATTGGGTTTCTTCATGGGAGGAGGAGCAACTGCTTTGCTACTCTTCTTGAAGTTTCCCTTCTTTCCCTTGTGTTTTTTGAAACTAGTGGTTTTATTCACCATCAACACTTGATGCTCCTTCTGGATTTCTGACTTAGCGACTTTCAGCATCGCAAACAGCTCCGAGACTGACTTGTTCATACCTTGCATGTTATAGTTCAACACAAAGCTCTTGTAGCTAGGCGGTAGCGATTGAAGAACTCTGTCAGTGATAGCCTCTAGCAGGAGCTCAACTCCCAACTCAGCCAGACGGTTGTAGTACCCAGACATTCTGAGTATGTGCTCACTGACAGACCCATTCTCCTCCATCTTGCAGGCATAGAACTTATCGGAGGTCTCATACCTCTCGATCCGGGCATTCTTCTCAAAGATAAAACTTCAAATCCTGGAACATCTCATATGCTCCATGACATTCAAAATGCCTTTGAAGTCCTCGCTCTAAGCCATATAGCATGGCGCACTGAACTATTGAGTAGTCATCAGCACGCGGCTGCGAGTCGTTCACAACGTCCAAAGTTGCTGGAGGGGGTGGCTCACCAAGCGGTGCATCAAGGACATAAGCCTTTTGGGTAGCCGTGAGGATAATCCTTGGATTACGGGCCCAATCGACACGGTTACTTCCATCAACTTTCAGCTTAGCTTTCTCTAATAACGCATTGAAATTCAGGGGAGCTACTACGCGAGCCATTGATCTACAACATAAGTATGCAAAGATAATTAGACTATTGTTCATGATAAATGAGTTCAATTAATCATATTACCTAAGAACTCACACTCAAATCGACATCCCTTCGGTCGTCCGAGTGTAACATGATCCAAATTCACCAACCAAGTCCGATCATCACGTGAGATGAGGTGGTTTCAATGGTGAACATCTCCATGTTGATCATATCTACTATATGACTCATGTTCGACCTTTCAGTCTCTTGTGTTCCGAGGCCATGTCTGTACATGCTAGGCTCGTCAAGTTTAACCCAAGTGTTCCGCATGTGCAAAACTGGCTTGCACTTGTTGTATGTGTACGTAGAGTCTATCACACCCGATCATCACGTGGTGCTTTGAAACGACGAACTTTCGCAACGGTGCGCACTTGGGGAGAACACAATTTTATCTTGAAATTTTAGTGAGGGATCATCTTATAACGCTACCGTCGTCCTAAGCAAAATAAGATGCATAAAAGGATTAACATGTGATCACATGCAAATCATAAGTGACATGATATGTCCATCAACTTGTGCTTTTGATCTCCATCTCCAAAGCACCGGCATGATCTCCATCATCACCGGCATAACACCATGATATCCATTATCGTGTCGCCTTCGGGGTTTTCATGCCAACCATGCTTCTACTACTATTCCTACCGCTTAGCGATAAAGTAAAGCATCACATAGCGCTTAATTATTGACACGCAAATCATACAATAATTAAAGACAACCCTATGGCTCCTGCTGGCTGCCGTATTCATCGACATGCAAGTCGTGATAAACTATTACAAGACATGATCATCGCATACATCAAATATATCTCATCATGTCTTTGGCCATATCATATCACAACATACCCTGCAAAAACAAGTTAGACGTCCTCTGATTGTTGTTGATGTTTTACGTGGCTGCTATGGGTATCTAGCAAGAACGATTCTTACCTACGCAAAGCCATAATGGTGATATGCAAGTTGCTACTTAACCTTCTACAAGGACCGCCTTTGTCGAATCCGGTTCAAGGTGGGAGAGACAGACACCCGCCAAGCCATCTTTATGCAACAAAGTCACATGTCTGTCGATGGAACCGGTCTCATGTACGTGGACATGTAAAGTTGGTCCGGGACGCTTCATCCCACAATATCGATGAATCAAGAAAAGACTACGGAAGGAAGCAACCTGAATATCAGCGCCCACAAACCCCCTTGTGTTCTACTTGTGATGTCATCTACGCATAGACCTAGCTCTGGTACCAATGTTGGGGAATGTTGCATGGGAAACAAAAAATTTCCTATGCTCACCAAGATCAATCTAGGAGATAACCATCTATGCCAAGTGTTATGATCACCTGGTAGCGGCCATGTCTAGAGGTGTCCCGACCATGATCATCACCTATACCATGATCATCACCCGGTAGGAAACATGATCATCACCCGGTACCCCTGAAACAATTCCGGACTGCAATACCCTTCGTCCAATATATCAATCTTCACCTCCTGACCATTCCGGAGTTCCTCGTCACGTCTGGGATCTCATTCGAGACTCCAAACAACCTTTGGTAACCACCATAATGACTGAACTATACTTATATCATCACCAAATGTTAAGTGTGTAGTCCCCGCGGGTTCAAGAACTATGTAGACATGGCCGGGACACCTCTACGGTCAATAACCAATAGCAGGACCTGGATGCCCATATTGGTTCCTACATATTCTACGAAGATCTTATCAGTCGGACCTCGATGTCAAGGATTCTGTTAATCCCGTATGCAGCTCCCTTTGTCCATCGGTATGTTATTTGCGCGAGATTCGATCGTCGGTATCTCCATACCTAGTTCAATCTCGTTACTAGCAAGTTTCTTTACTTGTTCCGTAATACAAGATCCCATGACTAACCCATTGGTCACATTGCTTGCAAGCTCATTGTGATGTTGTATTACCGAGTGGGCCTTGAGATACCTCTCCGTCATATGGAGTGACAAATCCCAGTCTTGATCCATGCCAACTCAACAGACACCCTCGGAGTTACCTGTAGAGCACCTTTATAGTCACCCAGTTACGTTGCGACGTTTGGTACACACAAGGTACTCCTCCGGTGTCAGTGAGTTGCATGATCTCATTGTCATAGGAACATATACTTGACATGCAGAAAACGATAGCAATAAACTTGGCTAGGAAACCATAGCCATCTTTGATCAATGAGCTAGTACGGTGGAGGCTTGCTAGGGACATGTTGTTGTCTATGTATCCACACATGTATTTGAGTTTTCGGTCAATACAATTATAGCATGGATAATAAACGATTATCATGAACAAGGAAATATAATAATACCCAATTTATTATTGCCTCTAGGGCATATTTCCAATAGTCGGCGGCGGTGCTGGGCGGCGTCGGGAATGGCGGGGTAGGGGCGGTGGGTGGGGTGGGTGAGGCGGGGGAGAGAGGGCGGGTTATGGCCGTTAGATAGGAATCCTCTTTGCCGAGCAAAAAAGCAGACGACAAAGAGCAAGCGGACGTCATCCACCCCGTTCATCTGACCTAGCCAGCTCCACGGTCCAGTGGGGCCCAGCTGGCCTCTTTGCCGTCTACCTTTTGGACATTTGTCGTCTGCTGGCAGATGGCAAAGAATGCACTAATGGCAAACAATATCTTTGCCATGAGTCTGTTCTTTGCTATCTGCTTTTTGGAAGCGGACGGCAAACACCTTCTGTGCCGTCAACTAGCAGACGACAAAGAAGTGGCCGACGGCAAATTAGCTGATTCCTGTAGTGATAGGTCTCTATGTGTTATCAAGTGGTAGATGAAGGAATGAACTCGAGAGAGATAATGGATGAAGAAGTATTGCTATACAAACTTATATTTGAGATAGTATGGAACATGATCAAAAGTATTTGGATAACAACATTCATGTTGTTTTACAGATTGCATATGACATGAGAGTTCATTTGCATAAAGAACCATTTGAATAGGAGCAGTACAACTCAGGTTATGGTGAAATGAAGTTTGAATTGAATTTGAACTCAACATGTCAAAATTATATGAATTTTGGGTTAACACGATATGAACAACAAGTATAGAACATAAGTGTTCAAGTGCAAGAGGAATCAATTGAAAAGGTGTCATGGTTTACAAGTAATGATCAAAATGAAGATTTGAATCCAAAGTTGTGAGAGAGTGTGGAAGAAGCAAAAAAACTACCGAAGAAAATAAATACTAAGGGATTGATGGAACTAAATATTTTGAATTTCCCTATTGTGATTTTGTCTCACCAAGGCACTATTGCCATGCCCAATTATGACACAGTGATGCTGGGGAGTACCAAATTTAAATCACCTCCACAAGTGAATCAAGATCATATCACCCCACACAAGATTTAGAGAAGTGGAGAATGTTGAGAAACTAAACAGTCAATGGAAAAAGGGAAGGAAAATTTCCAAATGGATCTAACGACGCGACTACGTCGACCGATGGAAGCTGCGATCGGTCGCCCAATTGCAATGATTTTCCCTTGTGTTGTGATGTTTCGCTGTAAGTAATCGTGTGTGTGTGTGCGCGCACGTAATGCATGCCTATATTAGGTTAGATTTTTTGCGAGAGATATATTAGGGAGGATATTAATTGCCTTCATATTTGGTAGAATATTAATTGTGCGTTGATATTTTGATAAAAATGTTAAATGTGTTGATATTTAGTACTATAACATTAATTGTGGGATATATCACTTATAGCATTATAAAATATGATTAGTGCTAAACATAGGAGGAACATTGGCCGTTGGTTAGGCTTCATGGACGGTGCAGATGACTCCGATCTCCGCCCTTGGTGCTTTCATATCACAGGAAAGTAATAATATATATATTTTATAGAAGTTGTAGATAATGTGGAATGTTGAAAATCTGGACCTGGTGTAGGCGAGTGTGTCCATCCATAGCTTTGCTAGGCTGTGCTTGATCATGTTGTGTTAACTAGTTTCATATTTAGCCTGAGATGGCAGTTGTTTCCTAGTAGTTTCTTTTAGCCCAATGTTTAAATTTCGCTTTCTCCAATGGAAATCGATCAAAAAGGCTCGTTGTCAAACACAAATCTCCTTCCTGGCTAAAATCTTCATCAATCGAAAGAATTTACAGCGATTCCAGGTGAAAATCTACCTAAAGATTTGTTTCCCTACCAATCAAAACTTTCCATTTACTCCCGGATACGATCTCCGTCATTTATACTAGCGAAACGGCAGCACGCGAGAATTAATACTCGCTTCGGAATTCGAAACGAATTTCTCTCTGGCTTATCCTCTCCCCGGCCATTACTGCGCCAGATTACGTGCCATCATTAACCGCCGATTCGATTTTCTCCCGGAAATCTACATAAAGATTCGTTCCGTTTCTTTCTTCCTCACCAATCCACGAGGCGGGGCGAGAGAGAGAGCGAGCGAGAGAGGCGGTTGGCGCACGCCCTGTGGGTCGCTCCGCTTCGCTTCCAGTTCGTGCGCTTGGGGTGAGGGGGAGATGGCGAGCCGAGGGGGCCGCGGCGGCGGCCGGGCGAACCCCGACGCTGCCCAGGCCGGGTATGGCGGCCGCGGCGGCGCTGGTCGTGGGCGTGTTGATGGTGGTGGCCGTGGCCGCGGGTACTACCAAGGGGATGGGGGCGGTGATGGTGGTGGCCGTGGCCGTGGTTACTACCAAGGAGACGGTGGCGGGGGTCGTGGGTACTACCAGGGTGGCGGTGATGGCGGCGGGAGAGGGCGTGGGTACTACCAGGGAGAGGGCGAGGACCGTGGGTACTACCAGGGAGGCGGTGATGGCGGCGGCGGAAGAGGGCGTGGGTACCAAGGCGGCGGCGATGGCGGTGGCCGCGGCCGAGGACGCGGCTACCAAGGCGGCGGCGGCGATGGTGGAGGCCGCGGCCGTGGCTACGAAGGTGCTGGCGATGGCGGGCGCGGCCGAGGCCGTGGCTATCAGCAGGGCGGCAACGACTACGGCGGCGGCCTTGGTGGCAGCAACTACGGCGGTGGCCGTGGTGGCAACAACTACGGCGGCCGCGGTGGCAGAGGAAGAGGCCAGAACCAGCCCGACCCCCTCGCTCTCCAAGTCGCGGGGCCTCCCCTCTCCGAGCGCTACCACACAGAGGCGGCCCAGCTCCGGGAGAAGTTCCAGGCGATGGCCATCAGCCGTGCCGAGCCGATGTTCCCGGGCCGCCCTGGGTTCGGCTCCAAGGGGCAGGTGTGCGTGGTGAGGGCCAACCACTTCTTCGTCGGCCTCGTGGACAAGGGCCTGCACCAGTACGACGTACGTTCCCCTCGATCGCCACTACTTTCTTCTCAGGTTTGCACTGCTCAGTGCTCACTGACGTGGCCATATTTTGTGCGCTTATTTCTTGATTTCAGGTGGCCATGTCGCCGGAGCCGACCATGACGGGCGTTTTCCGAGCTGTCATGTCCACTCTTGTGAAGGAGCACCAGGACACCACTCTTGGCGGTCGCCTCCCAGCTTACGACGGCCGCAAGAGCCTGTACACCGCGGGCGAGCTGCCCTTTACAACCAAGGAGTTCGAGGTCACCTTACCTGACAAAAATCCAGGTCCACCTGGGCAAAGGTAAACTCAGTCAGTCAGTCTGTGCCACACGACATGACAAAATGAGCAGATCAGGTTCCCCATGACATGTTGTATGTTTGCAGGAGGGAGAGGAAGTTCAAGGTGACCATCAAGCACGCCACCCTGGTCAGCCTGCAGCAGCTGCAGATGCTCATGTCCGGGATCCCCACGGACATACCTGCGCAGGCGCTGCAGGTGCTCGACATTGTGTTGCGTGACATCGTGCTCAACGAACGGGATGACATGGGGTAACAACTGATCTCTGCCCTTTGCCTCGTTAATCGTCATCGATCATTTTGCATGATCTTCTGATTCGGGATTGGGACTTGTTGTCACTGTTTGCCTTAGGTTCGTCCCGGTAGGCCGGTCTTTCTTCTCGCGGACCGTCGAGGATCCCATCCAGTTAGGCCAGGGCATCGAAGGATGGAATGGGTTCTACCAGAGCATCAGACCCACCCAAAGTGGATTGTCCCTCAACATTGGTCAGTGACATGTATTCCTTGCATTCTGTTTCCACTTACCTGCAACATGTTGTGCCAGGATGCATGAATGATGGGAAAATATGCGTACTTGCCAATCAATGTACTGTGAATTTTGGATTGCAGACATGTCTTCGACTGCTTTTGTTGGAGGGGGGTCGCTGATTGATTTCATCAAGGAGATTCTTAACAGGAGAGATCTCTCTCGCGGCATTCAAAATGAACTTGATTATGTGAAGGTATGCATATTTTCTGTATCAAATGTATCGCGACCAAGTTGCTGCTGTGGTGGTATATGGTAGGTCATGGTTGTGCGTTCCGCTGCAGATTAAGAAGGCCCTCAGGGGTCTAAGGGTTGAGGTCACCCACCGAGGACAGATGCGCAGGAAATACCGCATTGCTGGCTTGACAAAGGATTCTGCCAGAGAATTGAGGTTCCAATTATCGACCGGCGAAAGCAAGACTGTGAGGGACTACTTTCGAGAAACCTACAAGCTGCAGCTGCGTTACGATTTTCTCCGATGCCTGCAAGTTGGTACAGAACAGAAACCCAACTATCTTCCAATAGAGGTCTGTGCAGAAATGGACTTAATCTTCTCGACGTACTTCCATATGTTCTACACCAATCACTTTCATATGTTCTGAACTTCTGATGCAACTTTCTTTTTGCATTGTACGTAGCATATTTTCTGATAAATACACTTGCCATTGCTCTCCAGGTCTGCAATATAGTTCCAGGACAGCGGTACCAAAAGAAGCTGGATGACAGCCAGGTTTCTAAAATGATGGCTATAGCCTGCCAGAGTCCAGCTGGGCGTGAGACCTCCATTCGCAAGGTGATTTCTTCTGCTGTCTTTTCTGCATGGAACTTTTTTGTCAGATGAAAGAGTCTAGCAAAGTTTGTTTTGAACCTTTCACTGATCCTGTCTTTCCTTTTTCTCTCAGTCTGTTCTGGAGAATAAATATAACAGTGCCAAACGTGCAAATGAGTTTGGTATAGAAGTTGACAGCAACCCAACTTCTGTTCGGGCTAGAGTTCTGCCTGCTCCAAAGGTAACCAACCCCACTTCCTATATTTGCAGCGCTCTTCTCTGCCATCTTGTACTACTACTACTCTGATCGGCTCGTGTTTGATTTTTTCTTGTTGTAGCTGAGGTACCATGGTACTGAGTCTTGCTTCCCAGAAAATGGGGCGTGGAACATGAGAGGCAAGGTACACTATGAGTAACTTCCAACATTCTTTATACACTAGTGACAGAGCACTTTTCCAATAGTACAAGTGCACAACTAATAATTGTTTGCATGTTTGAATGTGTAATCAAGGTGAACACTTTATTTTGGTCAGGTACTTTAGGACACCTTTTAAAGTCAATTTTCCAGTGGCGCAAGTTTTTCAGTTATACTTTCTATAGAAGCTTTGTTCTTCAAACTTCAAAATATAATGATAGCGGTTTTTTTAGTTGCATTATTCTCCTGTTTATATCTAGTACACCTTGCTGTCATCCTTAAAATTTATGGAATTCTCCTGGTTCTATCTGTGGAAAGTACTTAAAGCATGATTGGTAATTGTATATATTTGTTTTGATTAGTCTACATCTCGTAAGAAATTCACTTTGACGTGCAGAAAGTCATAAATGGTGCCAAGGTTGGTATTTGGGCATGTGTAAACTTTTGCAATGAGTTGCCTGAGGATGAAGTTCGTATCTTCTGCCACAAACTGAGTGAAATGTCCTCCACAACTGGAGTGGTAAATTTTCCTGACTATCCCTTGTAATTGTATTGTGGCCTGAATTTTCTTCCAGTGATAAGTCTTTTTCCATCTGATTTGCAGAACTTCAACGGTGCAAAACTTAAGATATTCCATGCTCGTTCAGATCAAGTTGAAGCCAAACTCCGTGAAGTACGTCAGCAAGCGGGGAATATGAAGATTGACCTCTTACTTGCTATATTGCCAAATAAAAATGGCAGCCTGTATGGTAATGTTGAAGTAGATTTGATTCCTTTGCAGATGTCATCATGACATATCCATGCCTGATGTCATTTGTTCCACAGGTGATATTAAAAGGATCTGTGAAACAGACATTGGTCTGATGTCGCAGTGTTGTCTACTTAAAAATGTCGAGAAATCAAGTCCTCAGTTTCTTGCGAATGTTGCTCTTAAGATCAATGCCAAGGTAAACTCAATTTCAATTGTAAAACTTAGTTTGTTGACACAAATATATATAAAAAAGCTTTTTATTCCTCTTTGAAATCATTTGCGGTCTTCACAGTGTGGGGGGAGGAACTCGGTATTTGCTGATCTACCAGTAAGCCTACCAGTTGTTTGGAAAAAGCCAACGATTATCTTCGGTGCAGATGTTACTCATCCTAGTGCTCTAGATGATACTGCCCCATCCATTGCTTCTGTAAGATTTATTTTCTTCAATCAATGGACATCATATACAATAGTTTATTTTCTAAACATTTTTGTGATTTGTGATGGGGTTTCCATTTAGGTTGTTGCCTCCCAAGACTGGCCTGAGGTGACCAAGTATCATGGTGATGTTCATGCACAAGGTCACCGCGTAGAGCTCATTGAAGGCCTTGAGGGCATTGTAAAGTAAGTTTTTTCATGAGGTGCACCTAAATTTAAAATATGCATACCACACACGGCAGTTGGTTACTCTTCTTTTCTTTTCTTTCAGGAAGCTGCTACTTTCGTTTGAAAAGCAATCCAAACAGAGGCCGCTGCAGCTGATATTCTATAGGTTCATAATTCCCGCTTGTTTTGATTGGTGTTCTTTTGGTCATCATTCCAAAACCCTTACACTGGTTTCATTTCATTGCTAGGGATGGTGTAAGTGAGGGTCAGTTCAGAAAGGTTCTGGAGGATGAGATCCCACTGATAGAAAAGGTGTGGCTACCAATTTAATGAACAGCAATGCTTGGTGTCATTTGGCCTATTAGAAACATATAATTCATTAACATAACTCCTTGTTTCAGGCATGGAAGGCTTTATACAATGAGAAGCCGCCAATTACCTTCATAGTGGTGCAGAAGAGGCACCATACAAGACTGTTCCCAAGTGATGGCAAATATCAGGACAACAGTGGAAATGTTATGCCAGGTTATTTCACAAATCGCATCTTCAAAATGTCTGATTTCTACGAAATTGTGTTTCTCACATGTTGCTGTAAAATTGCAGGCACAGTTGTTGATAGGCAGATCTGCCACCCAACAGAGTTTGATTTCTTCCTCTGTAGCCATGCTGGTATCAAGGTAATGTTAACACAGCATTCATCACATGTAGTAGTTTCTTCTTGATGGTATTGGTATCATCTTAACGAATTGTGAACTTGTCGAACGCAGGGAACAAGCCGTCCTGCGCATTACCATGTGCTGCGAGATGACAACAACTTCAGTGCTGATGACCTGCAGTCTCTTACAAACAACCTGTGCTACACGTAAGGGTGCTCTTACCCGTGATATTGTGTGTTTTGCATGTTTTTGCTGTTCAAAAATAATCTGACGTTTTGCTCTTCTCAGGTATGCAAGCTGCACTCGCTCTGTGTCGACTGGTATGGCACTCTTCCCTCTGAGCTCTGTGTTTTAATTCCCATCCTATCATTGTTTTAAATCCCATCCTGTATAGGCTTTATAACATAATTCCATGGTGTCTTGTGCAGACAACATTGATTCCATATTTCTTTGGACACGGATAAACTGTGAATTTAAAACTTAACAACAAAACATACATGAGTTTGGTCCATGATCGAATGTGAAATTAGAGTTCTTCTGTCTCAGATATGGGTTACGTTATTGGTGGTGTAGTTACTATTATCATCTTATGCTCAATTTGACTAACATGTTTTGCTTGTACTTTGCAGCTCCTCCTGCATACTACGCTCATAAACTTGCGTTCCGTGCGCGATTCTACCTAGGCCAAGTCCCAGACATGGCGTCGGAGATAAGCGCCGGCAGTGCACCTCCTCCATTGATGCTTCCTGAGATAAAAGATGGGCTGAAAAGCCACATGTTCTACTGCTAGTCCACACACAAATGAACGAAGCCTGAAGCCTGGAGAACTCTAAAGATTTTATTTCAAGTATACATGGCAACCTGAAGATTTTATTTTGTTTCTGTTGGTTTGATGAACATTGGACTATCTCTAGTCTCTTTAATATTTCCAGAGAATGATTGGTTTATGGCTTTATGCAAGGGTATGAATGGAAAGTTTATGGTTTTGCTATTTGAAGTGATTCAGCATCTTGGTGTCATGTTTAGCATATAAGTTTATAATTTTAAAAAAATCAATAATTGAAACCCTGATTTTGTCCACCATAACACCACACGAGCAAGTGATTACACACAGAAAAAATATTCTGTTTTCAAAATAAGTTGCAGTCTCCGCTGCTTACAATTGAAACTTTCTCAGACCCCTTTTTGTTGGAACTTTCTCAGACCTCAATTGTATAAATACTCCAACCACCCTACCGCCCCTGTAGACCACAATTGAAAATTTCTCAGACCATTTTTGCAAAAGTTTAGTTCAATCTAGAGGTCCCTGTGTGAACGTCTGTGTTAAGCCTGGTTGTGCTTAAGAAAAACCCGGTTCAAAAGCTGGTTCATTTTCACAAAACACCTTGCATTGCCTTGATGTTCTTTCAGTTTTTTCTATCTTCAGAAGATAATGACAAAGAAGAGAGAGGAGAATGTTCCGGCTTGACCGTTATCTGCTTTGGAGTACTTTTTTTCCTTCAACCAACTTCCTTTTTTGTACTTGTGTTATTTTGGATTTTTGTCTCCTTATGTAAACAACTAGGTTGCATCTCCTCTACTTTGTTCGGCTGTAAATGACTTGTCCAAAAATGTCACATACTCCGGCTCTATTTGTCCGCGCGAGACTGTGCGGATACAGAAAAACCTTGTGCCAAATATCAGTGGGAAGGAGATCGGATTGT
>NC_057800.1:86730782-86759035 GCF_018294505.1 Triticum aestivum
TCCCTCCTTTTTCTATTCTGTCCTACTCCCGCCTTCACTCCAACCTTCCGCCCCCTGTAGCTCAAAATGTGTCTACCCTCCTTCTTCGCTCCCTAACTAGATGCTGTTCGGAAAACACATTCAACACCCTTGCCATTGATGGTGTGCACCTTGACGCCAGAGGAGCACGAGCAACCTCCCCCAACACAATGTCAACCATACTTGGTGGTGTGTTGAGCTCCCGACGTTGCCCCGGCCTCCCCATCGTAGATTGACGTTGTCTTGATTTATGCTCTTAATTGTTTTTGATGTTATTAAAAACGTAATTGATTGTTTTAACCATTTGCTTGAGTCTATGAACAAAAGAAGCGCCGATGGTTGGACGCCCCCACCCCATTTCAAAAATGGAAAAGAAACGGTTCGTGATGTCTTATATTTTATTTGACCAAGCTCAAAACGGCATTCTAGAGTATGATGACCAAGCTCATCACCTTGGGATTGATCATGTTCCTTACAAATACGCGCACAGGGGTGACTACCATCAACAATGATGGCAAAGAAAAGAAGTGGTAACGCATATGGATCTGTAGCGAGGATTTGTTTCTCAGGTTGGACGCACGGGCATGTTTGCTAGTGGTACAAATACATCGTATCGGGACCGAAAAGTGCAAACGGTGGACGAGCTCCACGTAGGACTTTAAAAGAAAAGATATTTCTACATCACACAAAAATATATTTTTTCTGTACAAACACAAATACATATATAACATGTTCATGAAAATTTTCAGAACAATATACTTTCATATGTGCCATAGATAAAAAAAAACAGATACGTGCATGAAAGTGGGGCCAACTTTTGTTGTTGTGGGGCTGGGATTTTGTTTTTTTGTTCAGCTTGCATTAACAATATTTTTGAATGGAATTTTACAAATCCGTCGCGAATATATATAAGCTTTCACATATTTTTTAACTTGGTAATATTATTTTGGAATCATTTCAAATAAAGTCCTCCGATGCACCGGTCCACCACAAGTTTGCGCTCCTACCGAGACCTCCTATTTAGTGCTGGCGAACGAGCCAACGTGCACACCCCCTTCCCCACAAGCCCTTCTGGGCCGGACCATGTCCGGGCGGGACGCCGCCTATTTTTATTTTGTTTTTTTCTTTTCGTTTTTTCTTCCCCTTTTTTACTTATTTATTAAAATATTTCAAGATTTCAAAAAAGTCCAAATTTAAAAAGTGGATTTAAAAAAAATTCAAGAAAGTATAAAATGTTGATGTGTTTTAAAAAATGTTTGCATATTCATAAAAATGTCATGATTTATTTAAAAAACATTGGGAAATCAAAAAATGTTAACCCCCAGAACAAAATTTAGGAGCACTTGGACTTGGCCGACTGTACCATATCCAGTAAACGCCTGTGTTGTCCAAAACACCTTTTGTAGGATCGAAAGTATGTTTAGAGGGGGATGATTAGACTACTTGACCAAATAAATATTTAACATTTTCTCAATTTTAGTTGTGGGCAGATTTTAGCAATTAGCACAAGTCAAGCAATCAATCTACACATGCAATTTTGAGAGTGTAGCAGCGGAAAGTAAAATATTGCATATGAAGGTAAAGGGAAGGGTTTGGAGAAGGCAAACATAATGGAGACATAAAGATTTTTGGTGTGGTTTCGATAGATGGTGCTATCGTACATCCACGTTGATGGAGACTTCAACCCACGAATGGTAACGGCTGCACGGGTCCACGAAGGGCTCCATCCGCGAAGGGTCCACGAAGAAGCAACATTGTCTATCCCACCATGGTCATCACCCACGAAGGACTTGCCTCACTCGGGTAGATCTTCATGAAGTAGGTGATCTCCTTGCCCTTACAAACTTCTTGGTTCAACTCCACATCTTGACGGAGGTTCTCAAGCGACACCTAACCAATCTAGGAGACACCAATCTCCATAAGGTAATAAACGGTGTGTTGATGATGAACTCCTTGATTTTCTGCTTCAAATGGTAGTCTTCTCAACACTCAACTCTCTCTCTCATAGATTTGGATATGGTGGAAAGATGATTTGAGTGGAAAGCAACTTGGGAAAGGCTGAAAATCAAGATTCTTATGGTAGGATTGGTATATATTGATCTCAACACATGAGTATGTGGTTCTCTCTTAGAAAATGTATGCTGAAAGTGTACGCACGTTCTGATAGCCCTCTCTCGTATGGAGAGGAGTGGAGGGGTACATATACCCTCCACTCAAAATTCAACGGGCACACACATTTGACCAATCTCGGTGAGACCGAATAGCTAAACTCAGTGGCACCGATTAGTTAAAAAATGTGAACATCAGGAATCTTAGTGGGACCGATTGGAACCGATTGGAACAACTCGGTGGGACCGATGTGCTAGGGCTTAGGGTAAACCTCATCTTGGTGCCGCCAATTGTATCAACTCGGTGAGACTGAAGTAAAGCAATAAGGCAACAAAAGACTTGTTCAAGCCATCTCGGTGAGACCGATTGCAATTTCGGTGAGACCGAAATAATTTCAACTGATAACAATGAGTTGGCAAGGCCATCTCGGTGAGACCGAGATCAGTATCGGTGTGACCAAACTGTTAGGGTTTCTAGCTGTGGCTATGTCATATGAACTTGGTGGCGCGGGATAGAAAGAATCGGTGGGGTCGAGTTGGAGTTTAGGGTTTTGACATATTTGGGTGGAGAAAGTGGTTGAGGGTTTTGGAGCAATATCACTAAGCATTCGAGCAAGCAAACCATTAAGCAACACCTCACCCCCTTTTAATAGTAGTGACTTTTCTATGGACTCAATGTGATCTTGGATCACTAAAACAAAGATGAAGAGTCTTGAGCTTTTTCCAACATGTGCCCTTAGCATTTTGAGGGGTCCACATCTCTAGTCCATGTCATGCCATTCATTGAACTTCCTGAAATATTTATCTTAAATGGATATTAGTTCAACGAGCTATATGTTGTTATGAATTACCAAAACCACCCAGGGATTAGTTGCACTTTCACCTTTGCACTTCATGAGGCATTGATGTTTTTTCTTTTACATTTTTTCTCTTTTTTGTTTTTGATTCTAATAATAGAAGATAATGACAAAGAAGAAAGAAGAGAATGTTTCGACTTGACCGTTGTTAGCTTTGAAGTACTTTTTTCCTTCAACCAACAACAATAACAAACAACAACAACAACAAAGCCTTTAGTCCCAAACAAGTTGGGGTAGGCTAGAGGTGAAACCCATAAGATCTCGCAACCAACTCATGGCTCTGGCACATGGATAGCAAGCTTCCACGCACCCCTGTCCATAGCTAGCTCTTTGGTGATACTCCAATCCTTCAGGTCTCTCTTAACGGACTCCTCCCATGTCAAATTTGGTCTACCCCGCCCTGTCTTGACATTCTCCGCACGCTTTAGCCGTCCGCTATGCACTGGAGCTTCTGGAGGCCTGCGCTGAATATGCCCAAACCATCTCAGACGATGTTGGACAAGCTTCTCCTCAATTGGTGCTACCCCAACTCTATCTCGTATATCATCATTCCGGACTCGATCCTTCCTCGTGTGGCCACACATCCATCTCAACATACGCATCTTCGCCACACCTAACTGTTGAACATGTCGCCTTTTAGTCGGCCAACACTCCGCGCCATATAACATTGCGGGTCGAACCGCCGTCCTGTAGAACTTGCCTTTTAGCTTTTGTGGCACTCTCTTGTCACAGAGAATGCCAGAAGCTTGGCGCCACTTCATCCATCTGGCTTTGATTCGATGGTTCACATCTTCATCAATACCCCCATCCTCCTGCAACATTGACCCCAAATACCGAAAGGTGTCCTTCCGAGGTACCACCTGGCCATCAAGGCTAACCTCCTCCTCCTCACACCTAGTAGTACTGAAAATGCACATCATGTACTCGGTTTTAGTTCTACTAAGCCTAAACCCTTTCGATTCCAAGGTTTGTCTCCATAACTCTAACTTCCTATTTACCCCCGTCCGACTATCGTCAACTAGCACCACATCATCCGCAAAGAGCATACACCATGGGATATCTCCTTGTATATCCTTGTGACCTCATCCATCACCAATGCAAAAAGATAAGGGCTCAAAGCTGACCCCTGATGCAGTCCTATCTTAATCGGGAAGTCATCGGTGTCGACATCACTTGTTCGAACACTTGTCACAACATGATCGTACATGTCCTTGATGAGGGTAATGTACTTTGTTGGGACTTTGTGTTTCTCCAAGGCCCACCACATGACATTCCGCGGTATCTTATCATAGGCCTTCTCCAAGTCAATGAACACCATATGCAAGTCCTTCTTTTGCTCCCTATATCTCTCCATAAGTTATCGTACCAAGAAAATGGCTTCCATGGTCGACCTCCCAGGCATGAAACCAAACTGATTTTTGGTCACGCTTGTCATTCTTCTTAAGCGGTGCTCAATGACTCTCTCCCATAGCTTCATTGTATGGCTCATCAGCTTAATTCCACGGTAATTAGTACAACTCTGAACATCCCCCTTGTTCTTGAAGATTGGTACTAATATACTCCGTCTCCATTCTTCTGGCATCTTGTTTGCCCGAAAAATGAGGTTGAAAAGCTTGGTTAGCCATACTATTGCCTTTTTTTACTTGTGTTATTTTGGATTTTTGTCTCTTTCTATAAACAACTAGGTTGCATATCCTCGACTTTGTTCGGCTGTCAATGAATGTCCAACAACGTCACATACTCGGGTTCTATTTGTCCGCATGAGACGTGCGGATAAAAAAGCCCTTGAAGGAACTCATCTACTCGTGTGCCAAATATCCGCTGGAGAATGGATTGTCTGCCATTTTTGTCATACATGCGCCCCCACCCCACCTCCCTCCCTTTTCTATTCCGACCTACTTCCTTCACTCCAACCACCATGCCGCCCCTGTAGCTCAATCTGTGTCCGCCCCCTTCTTCGATCCCTAACTAGACGCAATCCAGAACAACACATTCACCACCCTTACCATTGGTGGTGTGCACCTTGACGGTAGAGGAGCACCATCGCTCACGTAGGCACGACGCCCCTCGGTAAGTTAGAGCAACCTTCCCCAACACAATGTCAACCATACTCGGTGGTGCGTTGAGCTCCCAACGTTGCCCCGACCACCCCATCATAGATTGACGTTGCCTCGATTTATGCCCTTAATTGTCTTTGATGTTATAGAAAACACAATTCATTGTTTTAACCATATGCTTGAGTCTATGAACAAAGGAAGCACTGATGGTGGGACGCCCCCATCCCATTTCGAGAGTGGGAAGGAAATGGTTCGTAATCTTTTTTATTTTATTTGACCAAGCTCAAAACCGCGTGCTAGAGTATGATGACCAAGCTCATCACCTTGGGATTCGTCATGTTCCTTACAAATACCCGCACATAGTGACCACCATCAATAATGATGGCGAAGAGAAGAAGTGGTAATGCAGATGGATCAGTAGGGGCGTACGAGGATTTGTTTCTCCGGTTGAAACGCACGGACATGTTTGCTGGTAGTTCAAATACATCGTGCGGGGTTGAAAAGTGCAAACGGTGGACGAGTTCCACGCAGGACTTTAAAAGAAAATATATTTCTACATCACAAAAAATAAATATTTCTGCACATACACAAATACATATATAACATGTTCATGAAATTTTTCAGAACAATATACTTTCATACGTGGCATAGAAAAAAGAATATTTTCATACATCACAAGAAATGAATATTTCTGCACATACACAAATACATATATAACATGTTCATGAAATTTTTCAGAACAATATACTTTCATACATGGCATAGAAAAAAAACAAATACATGCATGAAAGAGGGGCCAACTTTTGTTGTTGTGGGGCTGGGATTTTTTTTTGTTCAGCTTGCATTAATAATATTTTTGAACGAAATTTTACAAATCTGTCGCGAACATGTATAAGATTTCACATATATTTTTTTAAACTTGGAAATAAGATTTTGGAATCATTTGAAATAAAGTCCTCCAATGCACCAACCCACCAAAAGACCGCACTCGTACCGGGTGTTGGGGAACGTTGCAGAAAACAAAAAATTTCCTACGGTTTCACCAAGATCCATCTATGAGTTCATCTAGCAACGAGTGATTGGATTGCATCTACATACCTTTGTAGATCACGCGCGGAAGCGTTCAAAGAACGGGGATGAGGAAGTCGTACTCGACGTGATCCAAATCACCGGAGATCCTAGCGCCGAACGGACGGCACCTCCGTGTTCAACACACGTACGGTCAGCGTGACGTCTCCTCCTTCTTGATCCAGCAAGGGGGGAGGAGAGGTTGATGAAGATCCAGCAGCACGATGGCGTGGTAGTTGATGCAGCAGTCACCGCAGCAGGGCTTCGCCGTTCTTCTGCGAGAGGGAGAGGTGTAGCAGGGGAGAGGGAGGCGCCAAGAGTTAAGGGTGCGGCTGCCCCTCCCCCCCTTTATATAGGCTCCCCTAGGGGGCCGCCGGCCCTAGGAGATGGGATCTCCTAGGGGGGCGGCGGCCAAGGGGTGGAGTGCCCCCCAAGCTAGGTGGGCGCCCCCCACCCTAGGGTTCCCAACCCTAGGCGCATGGGGTGGGCCAAAGGGGGCGCACCAGCCCACTATGGGCTGGTTCCCCTCCCCACTTCAGCCCATGGGCCCTCCGGGATGGGTGGCCCCACCCGGTGGACCCCCGGGACCCTTCCGGTGGTCCCGGTACAATACCGGTGACCCACAAAACTCTCCTGATGGCCGAAACTGCACTTCCTATATATAATTCTTCACCTCCGGACCATTCCAGAACTCCTCGTGATGTCCGGGATCTCATCTGGGACTCCGGACAACTTTTAGGTTACTGCATATTCATATCTCTACAACCCTAGCGTCACCGAACCTTAAGTGTGTAGACCCTACGGGTTCGGGAGACATGTAGACATGACCGAGACGGCTCTCCGGTCAATAACCAACAACGGGATCTGGATACCCATGTTGGCTCCCACATGCTCCTCGATGACCTCATCGGATGAACCACGATGTCGAGGATTCAAGCAACCCCGTATACAATTCCCTTTGTCAATCGGTACGTTACTTGCCCGAGATTCGATCGTCGGTATCCCAATACCTCGTTAAATCTCGTTACCGGCAAGTCACTTTACTCATACCGTAATGCATGATCCCGTGACCAGACACTTGGTCACTTTGAGATCATTATGATGATGCATTACCGAGTGGTCCCAGAGATACCTCTCTGTCATACGGAGTGACAAATCCCAGTCTTGATCCGTGTCAACCCAACAGACACTTTCGGAGATACCCGTAGTATACCTTTATAGTCACCCAGTTACGTTGTGACGTTTGGTACACCCAAAGCATTCCTACGGTATCCAGGAGTTACATGATCTCATGGTCTAAGGAAAAGATACTTGACATTGGAAAAACTCTAGCAAACGAACTATACGATCTTGTGCTATGTTTAGGATTGGGTCTTGTCCATCACATCATTCTCCTAATGATGTGATCTCATTATCAATGACATCCAATGTCCATAGTCAGGAAACCATGACTATCTGTTGATCAACGAGCTAGTCAACTAGAGGCTTACTAGGGACATGTTGGTGTCTATGTATTCACACATGTATTACGATTTCCGGATAACACAATTATAGCATGAATAAAAGACAATCATCATGAACAAGGAAATATAATAATAATCCTTTTATTATTGCCTCTAGGGCATATTTTCAACAGTCTCCCACTTGCACTAGAGTCAATAATCTAGTTACATTGTGATGAATCGAACACCCATGGAATTTTGGTGTTGATCATGTTTTGCTCTAGGGAGAGGTTTAGTCAACGGATCTGCTACATTCAGGTCCGTATGTACTTTACAAATATCTATGTCTCCATCTTGAACATTTTCACGAATGGAGTTGAAGCGACGCTTGATGTGCCTGGTCTTCTTGTGAAACCTGGGCTCCTTGGCAAGTGCAATAGCTCCAGTGTTGTCACAGAAGAGTTTGATCGGCCCCGACGCATTGGGTATGACTCCTAGGTCGGTGATGAACTCCTTCACCCAAATTGCTTCATGCGCTACCTCCGAGGCCGCCATGTACTCCGCCTCACATGTAGATCCCGCCACGACGCTCTTCTTGCAACTGCACCAGCTTACTGCCCCACCATTCAAAATATACACGTATTCGGTTTGTGACTTAGAGTCATCCAGATCTGTGTCGAAGCTAGCATCGACGTAACCCTTTACGACGAGCTCTTCGTCACCTCCATAAACGAGAAACATTTCCTTAGTCCTTTTCAGGTACTTCAGGATATTCTTGACCGCTGTCCAGTGTTCCTTGACGGGAATACTTTGGTACCTACCTACCAAACTTACGGCAAGGTTTACATCAGGTCTGGTACACAGCATGGCATACATAATAGACCCTATGGTTGAGGCATACGGGATGACACTCATCTCTTCTATATCTTCTGCCGTGGTCGGACATTGAGCTGAGCTCAATTTCACACCTTGCAACACAGGCAAGAACCCCTTCTTAGACTGATCCATATTGAATATCTTATCAAGGTATGTGCTTTGTGAAATACCTATGAGGCGTCTTGATCTATCTCTATAGATCTTGATGCCTAATATATAAGCAGCTTCTCCAAGGTCCTTCATTGAAAAACTCTTATTCAAGTAGGCCTTAATGCTGTCCAAAAGCTCTGTATCATTTCCCATCAAAGTATGCCATCTACATATAATATGAGAATGCTACAGAGCTCCCACTCACTTTCTTATAAACGCAGGCTTCTCCATAAGTCTGCATAAACCCAAACGCTTTGATCATCTCATCAAAGCGAATGTTCCAACTCCGAGATGCTTGCACCAGCCCATAAATCGAGCGTTGGAGCTTGCACACCTTGTCAACATTCTTAGGATCGACAAAACCTTCCGGCTGCATCATATACAATTCTTCCTTAAGGAAACCATTAAGGAATGCCGTTTTGACGTCCATTTGCCATATCTCATAATCATAGAATGCGGCAATTGCTAACATGATTCGGACGGACTTCAGCTTCTCTACGGGGGAGAAAGTCTCATCGTAGTCAACCCCTTGAACTTGTTGATAACCCTTAGCGACAAGCCGAGCTTTATAGATGGTCACATTTCCATCCGCGTCTGTCTTCTTCTTAAAGATCCATTTATTTTCTATGGCTCGCCACTCAACGGGCAAGTCAGTCAAAGTCCATACTTCGTTTTCATACATGGATCCTATCTTGGATTTCATGGCTTCCAGCCATTTGTTGGAATCCGGGCCCGCCATCGCTTCTTCATAGTTCGAAGGTTCACTGTTGTCTAACAACATGATTTCCAAGACAGGGTTGCCGTACCACTCTGGTGCGGAACGTGTCCTTGTGGACCTACGAAGTTCAGTAGCAACTTGATCTGAAGTTTCATGATCATCATCATTAACTTCCTCTCTAGTCGGTGCAGGCACCTCGGGAACATTTTCTTGAGTTGCGCCATTTTCCGGTTCAAGAGGTAATACTTCATCAAGTTCTACTTTCCTCCCACTTACTTCTTTCGAGAGAAACTCCTTCTCTAGAAAGGATCCATTCTTGGCAACAAAGATCTTGCCTTCGGATCTGAGGTAGAAGGTATACCCAATAGTTTCTTTAGGGTATCCTATGAAGACGCATTTTTCCGACTTGGGTTCGAGCTTTTCAGGTTGAAGTTTCTTGACATAAGCATCGCATCCCCAAACTTTTAGAAACGACAGCTTAGGTTTCTTCCCAAACCATAATTCATACGGTGTCGTCTCAACGGATTTCGACGGAGTCCTATTTAAAGTGAATGCGGCAGTCTCTAAAGCATAGCCCCAAAACGATAGCGGTAAGTCGATAAGAGACATCATAGATCGCACCATATCTAATAGAGTGCGATTACGACATTCGGACACACCATTACGCTGAGGTGTTCCAGGCGGCGTCAGTTGTGAAACTATTCCACATTTTCTTAAGTGTGTGCCAAACTCGTGACTCAAGTATTCTCCTCCACGATCTGATCGCAAGAACTTGATTTTCCTGTCACGTTGATTCTCAACCTCACTCTGAAATTCCTTGAACTTTTCAAAGGTCTCAGACTTGTGTTTCATTAAGTAGACATACCCATATCTACTCAAGTCATCAGTGAGGGTGAGAACATAACGATAGCCACCGCGAGCCTCAACACTCATTGGACCGCACACATCAGTATGTATGATTTCCAATAAGTTGGTTGCTCGCTCCATTGTTCCTGAGAATGGAGTCTTGGTCATTTTACCCATGAGGCATGGTTCGCACGTGTCAAATGATTCGTAATCAAGAGACTCTAAAAGTCCATCTGCATGGAGCTTCTTCATGCGTTTGACACCAATGTGACCAAGGCGGCAGTGCCACAAGTATGTGGGACTATCATTATCAACCTTACATCTTTTGGTATTCACACTATGAATATGTGTAGCATTACGCTCGAGATTCATTAAGAATAAACCATTCACCATCGGAGCATGACCATAAAACATATCTCTCATATAAATAGAACAACCATTATTCTCGGATTTAAATGAGTAGCCATCTCGAATTAAACGAGATCCTGATACAATGTTCATGCTCAAAGCTGGCACTAAATAACAATTATTGAGGTTTAAAACTAATCCCGTAGGTAAATGTAGAGGTAGCGTGCCGACGGCGATCACATCGACCTTGGAACCATTCCCGATGCGCATCGTCACCTCCTCCTTCGCCAGTCTCCGCTTATTCCGCAGCTCCTGCTTTGATTTACAAATGTGAGCAACCGCACCGGTATCAAATGCCCAGGAGCTACTACGAGTACTGGTAAGGTACACATCAATTACATGTATATCACATATACCTTTCGTGATGCCGGCCTTCTTATCCGCTAAGTATTTGGGGCAGTTCCGCTTCCAGTGACCACTTCCCTTGCAATAAAAACACTCAGTCTCAGGCTTGGGTCCATTCTTTGGCTTCTTCCCGGCAGCTTGCTTGCCGGGCGCGGCTGAAGGGGAACGTAGCAATAATTCAAAAAACTTCCTACGTGTCACCAAGATCAATCTATGGAGTCATCTAGCAACGAGGGAGGAGTGGATCTACATACCCTTGTAGATCGCGCGCGGAAGCGTTTAAGAGAACGGGGTTGATGGAGTCGTACTCGTCGTGATCCAAATCACCAATGATCCTAGCGCCGAACGGATGGCACCTCCGCGTTCAACACACGTACGGAGCAGTGACGTCTCCTCCTTCTTGATCTAGCAAGGGGGAAGGAGAGGTTGATGGAGATCCAGCAGCACGACGGCGTGGTGGTGGAAGTAGCGGGATTCCAACAGGGCTTTGCCAAGCGCTGCGGGAGGAGGGAGATGTGTCATGGGAGGGAGAGGGAGGCGCCAGGGCTTAGGTGCGGCTGCCCTCCCTTCCTCCCACTATATATAGGGCCAAGGGAGAGGGGGGGTGCAGCCTTGGCCCTTCCTCCAAGGAAGGGTGCGGCCAGGGAGGAGTCCATCCTCCCCAAGGCACCTAGGAGGTGCCTTCCCCCTTTAGGACTCTTTCTTTCCCTTATCTCTTGGCGCACGGGCCTCTTGGGGCTGGTGCCCTTGGCCCATATAGGCCAAGGTGCACACCCCTACAGCCCATGTGGCCCCCGGGGCAGGTGGACCCCCTTGGTGGACCCCCGAACCCCTTTCGGCACTCCCGGTACAATACCGATAATGCACGAAACTTTTCCGGCGACCAAAATAAGACTTCCCATATATAAATCTTTACCTCCAGACCATTCCGGAACTCCTCGTGATGTCCGGGATGTCATCCGGGACTCCGAACAACTTTTTGGTTACCACATACTAATATCTCTATAACCCTAGCGTCACCGAACCTTAAGTGTGTAGACCCTACGGGTTCGGGAGACATGCAGACATGACCAAGATGACTCTCTGGTCAATAACCAATAGCGGGATCTGGATACCCATGTTGGCTCCCACATGTTCCACGATGATCTCATCGGATGAACCACGATGTCAAGGACTTAATCAACCCCGTATACAATTCCCTTTGTCTAGCGGTACGATAGTTGTCCGAGATTTGCTCGTCGGTATCCCGATACCTTGTTCAATCTCGTTACCGGCAAGTCTCTTTACTCATTTCGCAACACATCATCCCGTGATCAACTCCTTGATCACATTGTGCACATTATGATGATGTCCTACCGAGTGGGCCCAGAGATACCTCTCCGTTTACACGGAGTGACAAATCCCAGTCTCGATTCGTGCCAACCCAACAGACACTTTTGGAGATACATGTAGTGTACCTTTATAGCCACCTAGTTACGTTGTGACGTTTGGCACACCCAAAGCACTCCTACGATATCCGGGAGTTGCACAATCTCATGGTCTAAGGAAATAATACTTGACATTAGAAAAGCTTTAGCATATGAACTACATGATCTTGTGCTAGGCTTAGGATTGGGTCTTTGTCCATCACATCATTCTCCTAATGATGTGATCTTGTTATCAATGACATCCAATGTCCATGGTCAGGAAACCGTAACCATCTATTGATCAACGAGCTAGTCAACTAGAGGCTTACTAGGGACATGGTGTTGTCTATGTATCCACACATGTATCTGAGTTTCCTATCAATACAATTCTAGCATGGATAATAAACAATTATCATGAACAAGGAAATATAATAATAACTAATTTATTATTGCCTCTAGGGCATATTTCCAACAGTCTCCCACTTGCACTAGAGTCAATAATCCAGTTCACATCGATATGTCATTAACACTCAAGGTCACATCCCCATGTGACTAACACCCAAAGAGTTTACTAGAGTCAATAATCTAGTTCACATTACCATGTGATTAACACTCGATGAGTTCTGGGTTTGAACATGTTATGCTTGTGAGAGATGTTATAGTCAACGGGTCTGAATCTTTCAGATCCGTATGTACTTTACAAATCTCTATGTCATCTCCTAGATGCAGCTACCATGTTCTATTTGGAGCTATTCCAAATAACTGTTCTACTATACGAATATAGTTTACTACTCAGAATAATCTGGATTAGTGTCAAAGTTTGCATCGGCGTAACCCTTTACGATGAACTCTTTTGCCACCTCCATAATCGAGAAAATTCCTTAGTCCACTAGTTACTAAGGATAACTTTGACCGCTGTCCCGTGATCCATTCTTGGATCACTCTTGTACCCCTTGACTGACTCATGGCAAGGCACACTTCAGGTGCGGTACACAGCATAGCATACTGTAGAGAGCCTATGACAAAAGCATAGGGGACGACCTTCGTCCTTCCTCTTTCTTCTGCCGTGGTCGAGCTTTAAGTCTTAACTTCATACCTTACAACTCAGGCAAGAACTCCTTCTTTAACTGGTCCATCTTGAACACCTTCAAGATCATGTCAAGGTATGTGCTCATTTGAAAGTACCATTAAGCGTTTTGATCTATCCTTATAGATCTTGATGCTCAATGTTCAAGTAGCTTAATCCAGGCTTTCCATTGAAAAACACTTTCCAAATAACCCTATATGCTTTCCAGAAATTCTACGTCATTTCCGATCATCAATATGTTAACAACATATATTTATCAGAAATTCTATAGTGCTCCCACTCACTTCTTTGGAAATACAAGTTTCTCATAAACTTTGTATACACCCAAAACTTTGATCATCTTATCAAAGCATACATTCCAACTCCGAGATGCTTACTCCAGTCCTTAGAAGGATTGTTGGAGCTTTGCATACTTATTAGCATCTTTCAGGATTAACAAAACCTTCCGGTTGTATCACATACAACCTTTCCTCAAGAAAATCGTCGAGGAAACAATGGTTTTTTGACATCCTATCTGCAAGATGTCATAAATAATGCAGTAATCGCTAATATAATTCAAACAGACTCTTAGCATCACTACGAGTGAGAAAGTCTCATCGTAGTCAACTCCTTGAACTTGTCGGAAAACATCTTAACGACAAGTCGAGCTTTCTTAATGGTGATACCTACCATCATTGTCCGTCTTCCTTTTAAAATCCATATGTACCTAACAGCCTTACGACCATCAAGTAGTTCTCCCAAAGTCTACACTTTGTTTTCATATATGGATCCTCTCTCGGATTATATGGCCTCGAGCCATTTTGGAATCCAGTCCCACCATCGCTTCTCCATAGCTCGTAGGTTCATTGTTGTCTAGCAACATGACTTCCAAGACAGGATTACGTACCACTCTGAAGTAGTACGCATCCTCGTCATCCCACGAGGTTTGGTAGTGACTTGATCTGAAGTTTCATGATCACTATCATAAGCTTCCACTTCAATTGGTGTAGGTGCCACAGGAACAACTCATGTGCCCTGCCACACACTAGTTGAAGAGACGGTTCAATAACCTCATCAAGTCTCCACCATCCTCCCACTCAATTCTTTCGAGAGAAACTTTTCCTCGAGAAAGGACCCGATTCTAGAAACAATCCCTTATTGCTTTTGGATCTGAGATAGGAGGTATACCCAACTGTTTTGGGTGTCCTATGAAGATGCATTTATCCGCTTTGGGTTCGAGCTTATCAGCCTGAAACTTTTTCACATAAGCGTCACAGCCCCAAACTTCTAAGAAATGACAGCTTAGGTTTCTCTAAACCATAGTTCATATGGTGTCATCTCATCGGAATTACGTGGTGCCCTATTTAAAGTGAATGTGGTTGTCTTTAATTCCTAACCCATAAACTATCATGGTAATACGATAAGAGACATCATGGTATGCATCATATCCAATAGGGTGCAGTTATGATGTTCGGACACAACATCACACTATGGTGTTCCAGGCTGTATTAGTTGTGAAATAATTTCCACAATGTCTTAATTTTGTGCCAAACTCGTAATTCAGATATTCATCTCTATGATCATATCATAGATATTTTATCCTCTTGTCACGACGATCTTTCAATTTCACCCTGAAATTACTTGAACCTTTCAATAATTCAGACTCGTGATTCATCAAGTAAATATACTCAACATCTACTCAAATCATCTGTGAAGTAAGAACATAACGATATCCACTACATGCCTCAGCACTCATTGGATTGCACACATCAAAATGTATTACTTCCAACAAGTTGCTTTCTAGTTCCATTTTACTGAAAACGAGGCTTTCAGTCATCTTGCCCATGTGGTATGATTTGCATGTCTCAAGTGATTCAAAATCAAGTGAGTCCAAACGGTCCATCTGTATAGAGTTTCTTCATGCATATCTACCAACAAACATGGTTCGCATGTCTCAATCCTTTCAAAAATGAGTGAGTCCAAGGAAGGGTGCGGCCAGGGAGGGTGCGGCCTTGGCCCTTCCTCCAAGGAAGGGTGCGGCCAGGGAGGAGTCCATCCTCCCCAAGGCACCTAGGAGGTGCCTTCCCCCTTTAGGACTCTTTCTTTCCCTTATCTCTTGGCGCATGGGCCTCTTGGGGCTGGTGCCCTTGGCCCATATAGGCCAAGGCGCACACCCCTACAGCCCATGTGGCCCCCGGGGCAGGTGGACCCCCTTGGTGGACCCCCGGACCCCTTTCGGCACTCCCGGTACAATACCGATAATGCGCGAAACTTTTCCGGCGACCAAAACAAGACTTCCCATATATAAATCTTTACCTCCGGACCATTCCGGAACTCCTTGTGACGTCCGGGATCTCATCCGGGACTCCGAACAACTTTTGGGTTACCGCATACTAATATCTCTATAACCCTAGCGTCACCGAACCTTAAGTGTGTAGACCCTACGGGTTCGGGAGACATGCAGACATGACCGAGATGACTCTCCGGTCAATAACCAACAGCGGGATCTAGATACCCATGTTGGCTCCCACATGTTCCACGATGATCTCATCGGATGAACCACGATGTCAAGGACTTAATCAATCCCGTATACAATTCCCTTTGTCTAGCGGTACGATACTTGTCCGAGATTCGATCGTCGGTATCCCGATACCTTGTTCAATCTCGTTACCGGCAAGTCTCTTTACTTGTTTCGTAACACATCATCCCGTGATCAACTCCTTGATCACTTTGTGCACATTATGATGATGTCCTACCGAGTGGGCCCAGAGATACCTCTCCGTTTACACGGAGTGACAAATCCCAGTCTCGATTCGTGCCAACCCAACAGACACTTTCGGAGATACTTGTAGTGTACCTTTATAGCCACCCAGTTACGTTGCGACGTTTGGCACACCCAAAGCACTCCTACGGTATCCGGGAGTTGCAAAATCTCATGGTCTAAGGAAATGATACTTGACATTAGAAAAGCTTTAGCATACGAACTACATGATCTTGTGCTAGGCTTAGGATTGGGTCTTTGTCCATCACATCATTCTCCTAATGATGTGATCCTGTTATCAATGACATCCAATGTCCATGGTCAGGAAACCGTAACCATCTATTGATCAACGAGCTAGTCAACTAGAGGCTTACTAGGGACATGGTGTTGTCTATGTATCCACACATGTATCTGAGTTTCCTATCAATACAATTCTAGCATGGATAATAAACGATTATCATGAACAAGGAAATATAATAATAACTAATTTATTATTGCCTCTAGGGCATATTTTCAACAGCGGCAACTCCCTTGCCGTCCTTCTTGAAGTTCTTCTTACCCTTGCCTTTCTTGAACTTAGTGGTTTTATTCACCATCGACACTTGATGTTCCTTTTTGACTTCTACCTCTGCTGATTTCAGCATTGCAAATACTTCAGGAATGGTCTTTTCCATCCCCTGCATATTGAAGTTCATCACAAAGCTCTTGTAGCTTGGTGGAAGCGACTGAAGGATTCTGTCAATGACCGCGTCATCCGTGAGATTAACTCCCAGCTGAGTCAAGCGGTTATGTAACCCAGACATAGTGAGTATGTGCTCACTGACAGAACTGTTTTCCTTCATCTTACAGCTGAAGAACTTGTCGGAGACTTCATATCTCTCGACCCGGGCATGAGCTTGAAAAACCATTTTCAGCTCTTCGAACATCTCATATGCTCCGTGTCTCTCAAAATGCTTTTGGAGCCCCGGCTCTAAGCTGTAAAGCATGTCGCACTAAACGAGGGAGTAATCATCGGTACGTGTCTGCCAAGCGTTCATAACGTCTTGTTCTGCAGGGAGAGCAGGTGCTTCACTTAGCGGTGCTTGTAGGACATAATCTTTCTTGGCAGCTATGAGGATGATCCTCTGGTTCCGGACCCAGTCCGTATAGTTGCTGTCATCGTCTTTCAGCTTGGTTTTCTCTAGGAACGCATTGAAGTCGAGGACAACGTTGGCCATTTGATCTACAATGCATGTTGTAAAGATTTTAGACTAAGTTCATGATAATTAAGTTCATCTAATCAAATTATTCAATGAACTCCCACTTAGATAGACATCCCTCCAGTCATCTAAGTATAACATGATCCGAGTTAACTAGGCCGTGTCCGATCATCACGTGAGACGGACTAGTCAACATTGGTGAACATCTTCATGTTGATCGTATCTTCTATACGACTCATGCTCGACCTTTCGGTCTTCTGTGTTCCGAGGCCATGTCTATACATGCTAGGCTCGTCAAGTCAACCTAAGTGTTTGCATGTGTAAATCTGTCTTACACCCGTTGTATGTGAACGTTGGAATCTATCACACCTGATCATCACATGGTGCTTCAAAACAACGAACTGTCGCAACGGTGCACAGTTAGGGGGAACACTTTCTTGAAATTATTATGAGGGATCATATTATTTACTACCGTCGTTCTAAGTAAACAAGATGCAAAAACATGATAAACATCACATGCAATCGAATAATAGTGACATGATATGGCCAGTATCATATAGCTCCTGTGATCTCCATCTTGGGGCTCCATGATCATCTTGTCACCGGCATGACACCATGATCTCCATCATCGTGTCTCCATGAAGTTGCTCGCCAACTATTACTTCTACTACTATGGCTAACACGTTTAGCAATAAAGTAAAGTAATTTACATGGTGTTTCTCAATGACACACAGGTCATACAAAAATAAGGACAACTCCTATGGCTCCTGCCGGTTGTCATACTCATCGACATGCAAGTCGTGATTCCTATTACAAGAACATGATCTCATACATCACATATATATCATTCATCATTCATCACAACTTTGGCCATATCACATCACAGAACACTTGCTGCAAAAACAAGTTAGACGTCCTCTAATTGTTGTTGCAAGTTTTACATGGCTGCAAGAGGGTTCTAGCAAGAACGTTTTCTTACCTACGTTAAAGCCACAACGTGATTTGTCAACTTCTATTTACCCTTCATAAGGACCCTTTTCATCAAATCCGCTCCAACTAAAGTGGGAGAGACAGACACCCGCCAGCCACCTTAAACAACTAGTGCATGTCAGTCGGTGGAACAGGTCTCACGTAAGCGTACGTGTAAGGTTGGTCCGGGCCGCTTCATCCCACAATACCGCTGAAGCAAAATAAGACTAGTAGCGGCAAGAAAGTTGACAACATCTACGCCCACAACAAATTGTGTTCTACTCGTGCAAAAAGAACTACGCATAAACCTGGCTCTGATTCCACTGTTGGGGAATGTTGCAGAAAACAAAAAAAATTCTACGATTTCACCAAGATCCATCTATGAGTTCATCTAGCAACGAGTGATCGGATTGCATCTACATACCTTTGTAGATCACGCGCGGAAGCGTTCAAAGAACGGAGATGAGGAAGTCGTACTCGATGTGATCCAAATCACCAGAGATCCTAGCGCCGAACGGACGGCACCTCCGTGTTCAACACACGTACGGTCAGCGTGATGTCTCCTCCTTCTTGATCCAGCAAGGGGGGAGGAGAAGTTGATGAAGATCCAGCAGCACGACGGCGTGGTGGTGGATGCAGCAGTCACCGCAGCAGGGCTTCGCCGTTCTTCTGCGAGAGGAAGAGGTGTAGCAGGGGAGAGGGAGGCGCCAAGAGTCAAGGGTGCGGCTGTCCCTCCCTCCCCCCCTTTATATAGGCTCCCCTAGGGGGGGCGCTGGCCCTAGGAGATGGGATCTCCTAGGGTGGCGGCGGCCAAGGGGTGGAGTGCCCCCCAAGCCAGGTGGGCGCCCCCCCCCCCACCCTAGGGTTCCCAATCCTAGGCGCATGGGGTGGGCCTAAGGGGGCGCACCAGCCCACTATGGGCTGGTTCCCCTCCCCACTTCAGCCCATGGGCCCTCCGGGATGGGTGGCCCCACCCGGTGGACCCCCGGGACCCTTCCGGTGGTCCCGGTACAATACCGGTGACCCCCGAAACTCTCCTGATGGCCGAAACTGCACTTTCTATATATAATTCTTCACCTCCGAACCATTCTGGAACTCCTTGTGACGTCCGGGATCTCATCCCAGACTCCGAACAACTTTCGGGTTACTGCATATTCATATCTCTACAACCCTAGCGTCACCGAACCTTAAGTGTGTAGACCCTATGGGTTCGGGAGACATGTAGACATGACCGAGACGGCTCTCCGGTCAATAACCAATAGCGGGATCTGGATACCCATGTTGGCTCCCACATGCTCCTCGATGACCTCATCGGATGAACCACGATGTCGAGGATTCAAGCAACCCCGTATACAATTCCCTTTGTCAATCGGTACGTTACTTGCCCAAGATTCGATCGTCGGTATCCCAATACCTCGTTCAATCTCGTTACCGGCAAGTCACTTTACTCATACCGTAATGCATGATCCCGTGACCAGACACTTGGTCACTTTGAGCTCATTATGATGATGCATTACCGAGTGGGCCCAGAGATACCTCTCCATCATATGGAGTGACAAATCCCAGTCTTGATCCGTGTCAACCCAATAGACACTTTCAGAGATACCCGTAGTATACCTTTATAGTCACCCAGTTACGTTGTGACGTTTGGTACACCCAAAGCATTCCTACGGTATCAGGGAGTTACACGATCTCATGGTTTAAGGAAAAAATACTTGACATTGGAAAAACTCTAGCAAACGAACTATACGATCTTGTGCTATGTTTAGGATTGGGTCTTGTCCATCACATCATTCTCCTAATGATGTGATCTTTTTATCAATGACATCCAATGTCCATAGTCAGGAAACCATAATTATCTGTTGATCAACGAGCTAGTCAACTAGAGGCTTACTAGGGACATGTTGGTGTCTATGTATTCACACATGTATTACGATTTCCGAATAACACAACTATATCATGAAAATAAAACAATCATCATGAACAAGGAAATATAATAATAATTCTTTTATTATTGCCTCTAGGGCATATTTCCAACATCGGGACCTCCTATTTAGTGCTGGTGAACGAGCCAATGTGCGCACTCGCTTCCCCACGAGTTCTTTTGGGCCGGACCATGTCCGGGTGGGACGCCATATGTTTTTTATTTCGTGCTTTTGCTTTTCGTTTTTTGTTCCCCCATTTTTTACTTATTTATTAAATTATTCCAAGATTTCAAAAAAGTTTATAATTCCAAAAAAGTGAATCTTTAAAAAATATTCAAGAAATTATAAAATGTCTGTGTATTTAAAAAATTGCATATTAAAAAATATCACATTTTTAAAAACAACTGTGAAATAAAAAATGTTTGTGATTTTGTAAAATATTTGCAAATATAAATAATGTTAATGAATTTTTGAAAAGGTTTGCATAATTCAAAAGATGTTCATGAATTATAAAAAAGTTCATCGATTAATTTAATTACCATGAAATTTGAGAAGTGTTTGTGTATTTTTAAGAAAATAGTAGTCAAACAAAAAAATTCATGAACTTAAAAAATATTCAAGAATTTCGGATATTTTTGAAAATTCTAGAAAAATGTTCTCCAGCACATAAAAAATTTCACGTGTTTTTTTAGAAGTTCATGATCTAATAAATAGTCACGAATTCAAAATATGAATGCTCACAAATTCTAAAAATATTGATGATTTAAAAAATTGTTCAGTAATTTGAAAATACATCCACAAAATGAAAAACAAAAATAGGAAAAATGCATTTAAAATGGAAAAAAGGTAAATGAAGAATGAAATAAAAGGAAAAATTAACTTGAAAAAAGTGAGAAAGGAAATGAAAAAAGGAAAGGAAAGAATGAACCTAAAATTACCAGAAAAAAACAAAAGAAAAAACACAAAAAAAGAGAAAACTCGGTCCAGGAACGTCCTAGACCCTTTTCATTTTTTTGAGGGGGTTCTAGAACCTTTTCAGAACCGGAAAGAAGCTAGCTGGGTCGGGCCAAAGCACGCGCACGGGTCGCACGTACGCGCGAAATAGGATTGGCCCACCGTACCATATTCCACGAAGCCCCCCGTGCTCGCTCGTCAAAAAACAAAAAAAAAGGCCGACCCCCAGAACAAAATTCAGGAGCGCTTGGACTTGGCCGAGCGCCGGGGACAAGAGGCGGCAAAAACTTGCCCCGAAACATTTCGCCGTCCCGTCTCCTTCTCCTGCTCCTCCTCCCGCCTCCCGCGCGCCCCCCTCCTCGCCCCCGCGAGGCCGAGGGGATCGTCCGGCCGACCGGAGCCCTGGTCGACTCCGGTGGGCGCCCGCTCTCCGCGCCCCTCGGCTCCGCGCCTGGCTTTCGCCCCCTGCCCCGAGGCCGGCTCGCCGCCGGCGGATCCGTCGCCGGAGCTAGGGTTTCGCGGCATCGGGCGTCGCCGCCGCCGAGATCTAGGGTTTCGAGCTCAGGTGCGCCCCCTCCGCCCCCCTCGGGTTGCCTGGCGTGGTTGGGTAGGGTATAATTCGTGTGGTTTTGATGGGTTCTGAAATGTTAGGAGCGGAGTAGGATTCGTGGATTAGGTTTTGCGGTTCCGTTCCCGAATCCGCGCTTGATCCGCCGCCGCCCCTGACTCTTTATTCGAGCCGCGGTCAAAAAAGAGCGTCACTTCGCCATCGCCGCCCTCCAGTGCTGCGCGAAGGCAGGGTAAACCTTCTCCCCTTCCACGATTCTGGCTTGATTTCTCTGGTACTTAGGTGAGCGCGGAAACCCTGTGTTAACTAATGGATGGGGATGATGAGAGGGGGATTTATGCTTTGATAGGTATCCTTAATTCTCCCCTAGTTTCGGCGTGAACGAACTCGTCCTCAATTCTCCCCTGGTTCCAGCGTGAACGAATTCGTTTGTTGAGATCCACCGCCACCTGGGGCTTATGCATAGCTTGTTGTTGCATAACTGTGTGGTTGGTAGCAACCACAATTAGGGATCAGTTGTTTGGTTTATTGCCAATAAAATTCTGAACTTTTTGAATGGTGACCTGAATTTATTATTAAACCGGAACATTTCTTTTTGAACCCTAACTGGAACAAATATTATACTCCCTCCGTCCGGAAATACTTGTCCTAGAAATGGATAAAATGGATGTATCTATAACTAAAATAAGTCTAGATACAACCTTTCATAGGACAAGTATTTCCGGAGGGGGTACCTTTGTTGGTGTAAGTACATAAAACAGTCAGTTTTTTGCTTTTGCTTGAAAGTTTGTGCTCATTCAGTATATACTCATTATCAAGTACAATTAAAAAAATCTTGCTAAATCAAATTAAAACATGTTCTTTTGATAGTATTTGAATTTAGTTTGATATACTTGCAAATTTTCTGATCTGAAACATATCTTGTATTGGACTTTATCAAATTGAGAAGAGTTATTATAAATTAAAGTCTAGAGATAGATTTGATTACCTTTTCCACAATTTATTACCTGCAGGAAAGGTGTAGGTTTCCTAGGGCTAGATCAATATTGAACCTGATAGCTACCACTGCTGACGAATATCACAAAATCATGAAAGCTCCCCAGCAGCACCGTAAACCAACTGATACAGAAGCAAAGGTCAAACATGGTGGCGATAAGTTGCATTGCCTGAAGCCAGGGAAATATACCAACAAGTCATCAGGTGATGTGTTAGTGTCCTATTCCTAATTTCTAGTAGTATATTACGTTTCTACTGAACTTCAGATCAGACAAATCAACCATTGAAGCAGAAAAGTAGGTGCTCGTTAGCAGCTACATTTGGACTGTAACAATCACATGTCCCTGTTAAGTTCTTAACCATATCACTTTTCAGGCAATATAGGGGCAAAGTGCAGAAGAGAAGATGGTCAATTGTTTACCGGCAGTAAGATTGCACTGAAGGGTGGTAGCTTTATGGAAGTACCATTTAGCAATTCGACAAACTTATCTGCTCAACCACCAAATTATTCTAAAAAGATGAAGCTTCAGTTTTTCCCAATAGATGAGGCGATTCAAAAGGTTCTACAGCAGGTGATTATCTCAGTTTTTGCAAGAGACTTTGTATAAGTACTGCATATAATGTGCTTTAAGTTCATGTTTCTTGTCTTATGGCTTGTTCCACCACTTAATTAACAGGAGAAACACAATCCTTACCTGGAGTTGACCTTGGCTCCTCGAAAGAAGATGTCCTCAATTGTGCAACATTTGAACACAAAATGGGGCCGTTCCAGCTGTGCAAAAGGCGAGCTCATGCTCTTCCCATATGGTGCTAGACCGGATAGCTTAGTTGGCAGTGAAAAATGGACTGTTAATGATTCTTGCACTGCTGCTGATGTTTATGTTGCTGTTGGCAGCCCTTCAACATTTCGCTTAAGGTTTGATTTCTTACCGAGAAATGGTTACCTTCGTCGTAATAATATATCTATGGAGGATGATTGTGTGCGTGTGTGCATACGAGTGCGTGTGTGTGTGTCTTTTGTTTAATTCTCTCTACATTAATGTAAGGTACTTTCAGATGATCATGATTTTGTATTTATTAGCATGTCATAAAAGAAATTAGCAATGATGGTTCATATTTGGAGTCTCGTCATGTCAAACAGCATGATATGAAAATCAAGCGGGCACAAAAAATTTCAACTAATTATCGTTTTGTTTACTTTAGGTATGGATGGTTTGAGCAACAAAGCAGTGAAGAGTCTTTGGCACCCGTGCACTCTGCAGAAAAGACCATCGGTGACAAACCTTCAGATCATTTTGTGTTTCCAAACAAACCTTCAGATCCTTTTGAGTTTCCAAACAAACCTTTAGATCCTTTTGAGTTTCCAAACAAACCTTCAGATCCTTTTGAGTTTCCAAGCAAACATTCAGATCCTTTTGAGTTTCCAAGTAAATTTACCAGTCCATCCGATGTGTGTAACACAGAACAGACTGTGGTGGTGAGTATGCAATTTCATTTGATTTACAACAATGATGTCATTTGTACTTGAGACTTAATCCTCTTTGTATGTTTCCAAAATTAGGATAACCAAAGCAAAGTGACGCCTCTCTCATGGATAGACTGCATATCCAATATCAGTTTCGGAGCACTCTTATCACAGGCTGTACCCTCTCAAGACAGTAAACAACCGCCTTTGCAAAATAGCTCGATTCTCCAGCAGATTCCTGCTACGTGCGATTCATTTGATGCTGCTATTGCCTCCTTGATTGCTCATCAGCAAACAAGTAACCAACCGAAGGTCTCAAATCCATCTGTTTGGGATGCAGAAGAAACTTGTCATGCATTTCCCCGGAATCAAACTTCAGCCAGGATGTTCTCTTCAGCTCATGGCAACAGTAGTGCTATTACCTCGTCTATCCTGGGTGCAATTCCTGAGTCTGATACAGATGGCAACCAGGTAGCTGCTATTCCCTTGCTCTTGTAATGTTCTGTCTTCCAAACACAGTATGTGTTGCTTAATACCCTTTTCTTGCTGCAGCGTTGTTCTACTGAAGGCAGGAAAGAGGAATCAACCCCTCAGATACCAGGCTTGGGCAATAATGATAACGTGAAGCCAGATGAGCCAATGGTATCATTTAGGGCCTCTTAACAAACATTGATATCTTTGAGATGCTTTGTTTTGCTTTCTCGTCCAATTGCTGATTGGATTCTTATATATGTTCGCTTTCAGCCTGAATCGACCGGTGAGCCAGAGCTTGGGGCATTTGACTCTAGGCTTTTGAGTGGGACCGACAGTTTAGGTCTAAGCGGCTTGCTAGCAAACAGCTTGGATGCATTTCCGAAGTTCACTGTTTCGTAAGGCTCAGAAATTTACATCGAAGACCTCAAGTTATAGATCCTGTAAAGATCACCGTTTGGTTTCTTGCTTCAAGAACCAATTACTTTTGGGCTTACTGAAGCTGGTCGTGTAGATAATCAGTTAACGGCCCATCTTAGTCGCATAAACTTATTTCTTGCTGATCGCTCGCTCCTTGTGAGAACTCTGTATTTTCAAAATTGTCCATAATCTGCTCGGCTGCTTACTATTTTCTGTGCATCCTGTATTTCGTCAAATGTTTTACAAACAGATATTCTCTTTGAAACTTTGGACTTGAATATTTTTATGTAAAACCTGAGCGGGCTTACTTGTGAATGGCTTACTGAAGTTGATCAATTCTTCATCGTTACATTGCTTTGAAGTTGATTGTGCTTGCGCTTTTGTCATGAAAGAAACAGCTGCTTGAGAAGTTCAGTGGTATGTTGCTGAATGATGATATCAATTTTGTGTTATCATTCTGTCCATTATTTCCTGGAACTCACCTGTTGTCCTTTACTACAAGATACAAGATGTTGAGGAAGAGGCATATCGTGATGGCCTAGAAGCACAAGTTGCAAATGACGGCGTTTCCAGAGACAAAGAGAAGGGGTCTGAAGATTACTATCTTAGCTTCACTCAACTCTTGACGGTAATCTTGCCCAGATGGCTAGTTTACATGTCTAGAATTCTAGACATGACAACATGCAAAGGAGTTCTAACTTTTTTCTTCTTTCATTTACAGGGACCAGTTCCATATGATCTTTTAACCGGGTCATAGTGATGCACTTCTATTTCATGTCTTTCTATATTGTTCATTCTATAAAGAAGCAAGCAACCTAGGAGCATTTCCGAGTCACAAAGAAGCAAAGCAACCAGGAGCATTATTTTGCCTTCTTTCCTTTCGGGAGACCGAGGGAGGAGTACGCCAGCGTTGGTAGCGTGTGCGGCTGTACACCTGTGGCCGCCTTCTGTTCCGCGACGTGTGTTCTGCTGTACGCTAGCGAGCTGAGAAGACGGCGTCGCGATCCGGATTCAATACCCGTCACTACGGTACCAGCCATTTTCCCATCTGGATACGTGCATTACATATTTATGGATACTGTTGGCCGTTGCGGATCGTTTTTAACTGGGAGATGCTGACGGAGAATGCTTCTTCTGACGGACAAGTCTGAACAGACGCCATTTTCCCCACTTGTGAAGCACGATGTTTTAAAGCTCCCAGGGAATTTTTCAAGTCAAACAAGTTTGAAGGGATTTCACAACCGATCTGATCCTGGTTGCTTTGTTTGACCATCGGATCCCTTTTCCTCACCAACTTGCCTGGAGATCCGCAACCGCAACATGCGGCGCTTGCGTCGATGGTCAAATCTGGCGTTCCATCTAAGCGAAACTGACACTACTGCATACTTATCTCTCCGTTATTGTTACTGTTGTTGCTGCTGTGCCCATCAAAACTCGCTCATTCCATACCCTCCAAAAAAGCTCATCAACAGTTCAAATCCAAATCCCTCGAGAGATTGATCTTCCACACGCTTGTGTGTGTTAGAAGGGAAACATGTAACTGCCGCGTCAACTGCTAAAGTGCCACTACATGTAACCCGGACGTCGACGTCAGTAGACCTGTCACTACATTACTCTACTTGCACACTACTCGTTTCATAAGAAGAAAAGAACAGGAAAAATGCTAAGTATATGGCTGATGCAACAACAATGACACAATATTGTATCAGTATCAGAGCATAGACTGATTTCCCCAAGTAACGAACAGCTAGCCAAGCTGCCGAACGGTAGGCCTAACAGAAGGGTTAACCTGCCACTTGGCAACCAGACAAAGATTCAATTAGCTTGGCCTAATGGAATCCCGTTCCAAACCAGTTAAGACGATAGACATTAAGATACAATACACACGCATGTACAGAGAGGAACTGGCACCAGATAAACCAAACGTGATTACAGGATGAGGCTGAGTCATGAACTCATGATCAACAAAAGGTACTTTCTGGTAGAGTTGGGGCCGCTTCGGCGATCATGATCGATCTCTTGATCCCAAAGTAATGGACACTCCATATGCAATGATGAGCACCGAGATCGATAAACCGGCAATGGAGCCTAAGCACGCGCCTAAATGTACTTTATGTTGTGAAAGAGAAAAATAATAGTGCACTACCGTGTCAAAATTCAGGTAACCTTCTAAATAAACAGTTTTTCTTTTAGACACGTCCAATTTCATGATCCCCATAAACATGTGATTAAGGCCTTTTTCGAAACGCTCAAATTGAGTGTAGCTAAGATGCTTAGGTTCCTTATGGTGGAACTAGCCCATCAGGTTTCAAGTCCTAGACTTAGCACTAGTGCTCGCATTTTCATGGATTTATTTCAGGTTTTCTGAAGATGTTCGTCCAGTGTGAGGAGATGTTCCCGTCAACTACGAAGGCGTCTGTGGTGACTTCTTCAATCTCAAGATGTTGTGTCGGCTCTGTCTAAAACAAAGGAACACATGAATTTGGCAGCGGCGAAAAAAAAAACCCTGAAAACAACGTGACTTGAGGACATTATCTACCACAATGGTCACATGACACCAGGAGCCAAAAGGCATTTTCCCGTTACAAGAAAGCTACATCTGAGCCATCTTGCAATTTGATCATGTCATGCCATTGGCACCATGAGTGGAGGAGAGCGGCTGGTTTGTTTGTTAGCCAGTTGGTGCCCTCTCCACTTCAAAGGGGTCTTCAAAATGTCAACTTCTATAGCCATGGACCACGATCCCAAATAATTCTCAACTTCTCATGATTGAGACAGCCTAAGATGTGTTTATCATCTCAGACCATTTAGTTGCAAATGGCTAAAATAAGCTGGAAATTCATGCCCTCTCTAACCATATGAATTATGACTTTTTCGCTCCACGCATAATGCTTGTAATCATTACGTTTTAGTGCAACAAACTGAGGATAACTCAAATGGTTAGATTCCTTTTGCTGGAACCAATCCAACATGGTTCAAATACTAGACTTGACATTGGTGCACATATTTTTCTGGATTTATTTCAGACTTTTTGGCGATGTTTGCCTAGTGGGAGACGCCGACTACGACGCGCATGTGGTGATTTCATTCATAGGGTAATTGTATGTGCGTGTATGTGAGCATCTGCGATTGTACCGTGTCAAAAAATGTTTTAGTGCAA
>NC_057800.1:86759337-86775681 GCF_018294505.1 Triticum aestivum
TATTTGTTTGTTGGGAAAACATAAACAATTTCAAGTTCAAGTTTGCAAAGGGTTACATAGGCAATTTAAATAGAGATGGTGAGTTCATTACTCTAGACTCTGGCTGTATATATCAAAATCGTATCAAAACATATCTTCTGCATTATGAAAAACAAGCAAATAAAGGTCACGTTCTCTTCATTCCCATCATGCGCCAGTTGTATGCATGGTCTTGGGGGGTTGAAATAGTAAAGACACACATGGCTTAGTGACAGCAAGAATTGATTGACATAGCTGTATTTTGAGGGTTTAGGGGGGAAGCACAACATGAAATGTCCAGCTATGATCCTTCACTCAGACGTTGCAACGAGATATTCTGTAATTGATGTGGTGTTTAGCAATGCTATTTTTAGAAGACATCTTAGGTGGTTGATGAAACATAAATATGAGATATTCTATAATTGACGTTGTGTTTAGCAATGCATTTTTAGAAGGCACTTAGCTGGTTGATGAAACATAAATATATATGCACGTTGAATCATATATCCATATAATGTATCACAAGCCCCGCGCAACATGTTTGTCACGAAACAAAAAATTATGTCGACGCTTACCCGACACTGTGATGTACGATGAGAACATCATGTTTCAAGTTGTTTCCATGTAACATTTTTCATGCGATGGAAATATAGTTTTCATGCAATGCAATTATTTCTGCGTGAGTAATTCGGTTTAATTTTCCAGGGTACTCCAGTCAGCTATGTGCTGTTAGATGATCAATTCCAGCCAGCTACTCTCACTTCATCAGAAAATAAATAGTCCAGTCAGAAATGTGTTGGTGCCATGCTAGCACAATATGAGTACTTATTATTTACACCCCTAAAAAATAGCACTTATTTACTAGCAGTACTCACTTAATTAAGAAGATTCCCATCCTCGGCTGAAGAAGAAAAAGGAGAAGATTTCCATCCTAACCCAAGAAAAAAAAAAGAACACCCACCGGCCACCTCTCTGCCCATCTACATATACGCGACCCACGACGGCGTCTCCCACCTCCCACAACCGCTCCGCTACCTCCTCTTCTTGATTCTCGCCACTGTCCCCCGCCCTCGCCATGGACGGCGCCGACAGCATGCGGTTCCAGCGGCAGGCCTCCTGCTCCTGCGCCCCCTCCATGTCCCGCGGCTACGTCCGCGGCGGCTTCGACCTCGACGACGACGACTTCGACGACGGCCACTTCGACAAGGCCGGCGTCGCCCGGCACGGGAGGGCGCCGCCCGCCGCCGCGTCGCCGCGCGGGTGCGGCACGAGGCTGAGGGGCCTGTGGCGGAAGATCGTCCGGGAGAAGAAGAGGATCCTGCTCTGCTCCACCGGCTGCGTGCCTGTCGGGGGCTCCTCGGCGGCGGCGGCGGCGCGGGAGCCATACGACGCGTACAGCTACGCGCAGAACTTCGACGACGGCGCGGCCTGGGTGGAGCCCGACAACCTCTCGCGCTCCTTCTCCGCGCGCTTCGCCGTCCCCTCCAGGGTCCTGCAGCGGGTCGCCGTGTAGGCACGACACGCCCCGCCGCCGGCGGCCGCGGCGGCGGCTGACCGTCGTTTCTTTTGTTTCTTCCTCTGTTTCTTGTTTTCTCGTCTCTGTCTCAGTTTTGGAGTCCTCAACAACTGTGAAAAGGAATGTTCTTTGCCCACCTGTAAATGGTAGCCCCTCAATCCCAATATCATGATCAGCATCTGCATCAATCTTCATCGGTTTTGCCCCAAACCTTTATGAATCTCGCAGCAAGATGCAAGCAACTCACTCACATGTCTTGCAATGTTGAATCAGATATACATACTGTGATAATGATTTGCTTAGTTCCAACATCTATCAAGCATGTGAAAACAGTTTTGTTGCAAGAATCTACAGTAATTGCAAATCTCACCAGGAACTGCTCATCACTTTTATGCTCTCTTTACAGATTTTACTCTGAACAATCTCATCCAATTCAAAGTGTGTGCGCAGCAATTAGGTGTAAAGTGCAGATAACCTAGCTTGGTCAAACATGTTTCTTGGTGATTAGGCGATGCGTCCGCACATGTGAAGTTGATTGGAGTCCTCCGTGTTCCTCTTTTTCAATGCACCAAACGCTTGCAAATTTGACCACCAAAAGGGATTTTCACAAAGACATGACAGCGAAATATCTGACCGTCTACAGGAAATTCACACACAACAACGACAATCTGGTGAAGCAAACTTCATTCCATTGACAGTTTTTGCATCACAAATTAATAGAAAAACGGTCCTAGAGAAAACTCAGGATGGCTTTTAGGAGAGAGGATGGGGTTGGCATCACACGCCATTGTTGCCGACCTCATCTCTCTTTCGAAAGGCAGAGGTCGCAGTTAATCTAGCTCTTTAAAGTTTAAACCAAGAGGCAATCTTGTTGCCCGTCTCCATCAAAGAAAAGGGCTGTTCTTTTCGTAGGTTCACCACTTTGGCACCTTAATACTTTTTGTCCATTTGCAAGTGGATTATCACGTATACTTCCTTCGATTGTATTAAGGTTGAGACACTTATTTCGAAACGGAGGAAGTACTACTTTCTCTGTAAATAAATATAAGATGTTTTAGAGACCTGTGTCAAGTCTTTAAAACGAACCTAAAATTCCCAAATCTATCGAATGGCTCTACGGCTGCATTTGGTACTGCGGCGTATCATGAATTTATAATATGTCATGAGTAAGCAAGCGAATAATTTTATAGGAAAATAAGAATGCTATTGGGATTAAGTGGGACCTACACTTTATTGTAGCGAGATAGAGGGATAGCTGACATGTTGGTCTATAGGTATTTTCGACATTATAACATGTCAAACAAGATTTGAGATGACAGTAATGGTGTCCAGTGATATTTTTTAACATGCGCCTAACGAAGCAATGGCATTTTTGAGCAATTGAAATTCTTAATGGCAGAACTGAGTAGTGAGATGTAACCAGTGGCATAAATGATAAATAACTATAATAATAATCCAATTCCACTTGTTCCAAAGGTTTTTTCCCCTGTTTTAGCTGATGTTTGCTCTTCCATTTTTGCCTACTTTTGTGACTAACTTTCTACACCAATTTTTTACAAAAAAGAATACAGTAAGAAATCATTCGACAATTCCCCGCAAAAATAAATAAAATCCGACAACAACCGCAAACTGAGCCTGATTGAAGCAAATAAATACTCTATATGACAATTGCACATGGAGATGATCCAGGTTTTTAACTCCTAATAACGTTCATGAGGCCTACTGTCAGGTACGCTGGATCTCTGCTCTCTGTGATCCATGCTCTGCTCTCGATCTCTCCAACAAAGATAATGAATGCAACGAGACCATGTACAACGAACGAAGAGCAACGCATGCGTGCACTCGGGTCATGATCCATTGCACACCAGGATACCACATTCTCTAGTATCGATCGATCTCATGTACTGATATGTTTCAGATACCAGGGCCGGCTACAGTCTTCGAGTAAAATTCGCTTGTCGAGTGTCATGTACGATGCATCTGCAAGTGCCCACCTTTGCTTGAAGTGGAAGATCGTGCCGAGACAATGTAAGCTCTGCAGGTTGCATACGTTGAACTGTTTTTAGCGTGAAATTTACTAATATGAGGTGGTCGAGGTACATGCATGCATCTTATATACAGTAAAATAAAAGTTGCGAAGAGGGCCATCCTATACTGTTCGGCTCGGCGAGTTTAAACTTGGTTGGGGCCGGACACGTTTGAGCGTTTGACCCTTCACTTAATTTCAACACCAAACATCTTTGGTCTTTGTCACGTCAAAAAATTATGACCAGTGACATGGCGGTGGTTGTAGTTTTTTTTTTCCTCTGACAACCCAGTGACCACAAAAGAGATTTTTTATATGAATATAATAGAGAGAAAATTAAAATAAATACCAGAAAGATAACCGTTGGTGCAATAATTTGTATTCTTATGTTTTGGAAATTGCTGTCAAAAACAGTAAAGACCTGATGTGTTTACTAGTGCACATATAGTAACAGGTCCCTGAAGTCATGAGGCGTTTGGTACAAACCCCGAAGATAATCTCTTGCGTGGCAGCGAGGATTATCACCGAAGATTATGCTGTCAAGAGTGACCCCAAAAATATGTTGACGCAAAGCTACTGGTTCGGTGTCTGTCCGAAGGAATTGACTGCAGCCGAGAAGTTGAAGAAGAAATGAAGACGTACCATTTATTTCGTTCTTCTTCTTTCTCTTTATTAAGTCATAGGACCACCGTACTATTAGGAGGGATATAGAGTTCGAAACTTTGAATTTCTGATGCTAAAACCAATCCTATGTGAGTTGAGAGAAAAATCTCTTTGTGTTTCGTGCAAATACTTGGCCAGCAAGATACTGTGTTTTTCGCCGCGAGAGATTTGTCTCTGACCGGAGAGTTAGCACTACTTATCTTACATTCTTAAGAAGTTGGTCCCAATTTTCTCAACATGTAAAGTGTCCATCTCAACGTCCTCACTAAGGCCACACATTTAAGTCTCTCCCACTAAGTCATGCAAAGTCTGCCACATAAGAAAACTTACAAATTACAATTATTTTTTGCATTAGTCTATGCATGTAACGCTGCCATATCATACATGCATGTAAGTCATCCTTCAATTTTTTGTTCAAAATGATATTTTTAACAGTAATTCATAAGTTTTATTAATTGTCAAGCTTATATTTTCTTTTCATTAGATTTAGTTATTTTTAGCAACTATTTACGCATTTTTTAACAAAGTTACCGTAGCAACGCGCGGGGTATGATCTAGTACCTCAAGTAATGTTACTGTTGCTCCCAAAATCCGACCGTTGAGGACGTGTCGGTTGGCCATTGGCCGAAACGCGTGTCCAAAATGGCCATTTCTCATCAAGAAAGGCTGCAGCTATAAATAGCCACCCCGCACCGGCTTTGTCCGGTGGCTGCTCCATTTGATTCCGAGAAGTTTGTGTGAGCAACCCTCTCTCCTAAGTGATTTGTGTTTAAAATCCACCGAGAGAGAAACCCCAGAGCCAAAAAATTAGATAGTGGTTTAACATCATTCGAATCTAAGTCCAGTATGCCCCACCTATTACTCTTGAGAGCTGCGAACTCTCTAGACGGTTAGGTGTCAATTTCTTCAGAGACCAAGAGTGATTGTGATTCTCGAAGAAGAAGTCTGTAAAGATTCGGAGATCACTCGAGTTCACAAAAAAATAGATTTTTGATGTTTCAGGATTATTAGTTAGTTTCTTGAAGTTCAAGATTCTTTTTCATATACTTCTAATTTCCCCTTAGCTTATTATTATTTTTTTCATTTTTTTCGTTCTTCGTGAAATTCTAGTGGTGTTTGCTTTCTTCTTTTGGTATTAGAATTTCTTCTTGTTTGCTACTTTGTTTTAAGATAACTAGTGTTTCCCAAAAAAATATAAATTATTTTATGGTAATTTTGATTTTGATTTATTTGGTGGTTGAACTCAATGATACTGATTGTTGCACTCAATGATGCTATTTGTTGAACTCCAAAAAGTGAAAAAGTTGAACCCAATGATGCTAATTCAAGACCAAGTGTAAATTATGCATGTGATGCTAGCTCATTATTGAACCAAAGAGCACGAAAGGCATATTTGGCAATGGAAGAACCAATAAAAAACAATGCAACCATTCTAGGACAAACCACTCATAGATATTTTCCATATTCAGAACTTTTCTATTTAGTGCGTAAATAATCATTCCTCTTAGTTGCACCTAAATAGAAAAAATGCATTCTAGAAACCTCGGTCAATTTATAGCTCCCTGCCATGATATATAAGGAAATTAAAATAGACACAAACACCAACATATATTTGCAATCTATCTAGGTAGCACAAATCAATCTATGAACAGTCGCACTTCTGTTCTTTTAAATTGATCTAGAAGATTTTTGTTAAACCAAAAAAGGACAATGTCTTTCGAAAAGAAACAACTCTGTCACACTCCTTGTCATATTTTAGTGGAATTGTGTTTTCCGCTATTGATGTGAAATATTCTTAAAATTATCTTAATATTTAGTTTAGCATTACAGTTGCTAAATATATAAAAAAACATACTACTTAAGATCATATGTTCAAAATATAAGTTGTACTATAAACAAGTAAAAATGTTTAGTCTAATGATAACTATAACTCCCAACATACCGGATATGCCAATAATCACACCGTTGCCGACCATTAGGCTTTCCACTCTTTAAGCGGTAGATATTATGTATAGATTCATTAAAGTTCTGTTATGGCGATGAAAAAATGTATGTGATAAACATGTAACAAACTTACTGACTTGACTATTGCATCTTCATAGCCTACATCCTCGTTGATCACTAGCCGCCATACCAACCTGCTAGTGTATGATAAGCAGTATGAAAATGGTCGAAATGTGGTCCAAACTGTACCTAACTGATACATCTTCGAGCGCGAAGGCGAGGAGGCGGGAAAGGCGGTTGGATTCAGTGGCCTCGACTTGGAACCCCACCGTCGCGGCAAGATGCTCCAAGTCGTACGGATCAGAGATCTCGGTGGACGCAAGGAGGTGGGGAAGGCGGCCAGACTCGAGGGCCTCGACTTGGAACCCTACCAACCCGGCGAGATGCTCCAATTCGTCCGGTCGGAGACCTCATGGGCATAACATCTAACGAGGCGAAAAGGTGGCCAGACTCGGTGGCCTCGACTGGATGTTCCAAGCCATCAAGGTCAGAGAACGTAGTGTCCGCCGACGCGAGAAGGCAGGGAAAGTGCTCAGGCTCGATGATCTTAACCTGGAACACCACCGATCCGGCGAGGTTCTCCAAGGTGTCCGGATCGTAGAAGGCAGGGAAGGCGGTTGGATTCGGTCGCCTTGGCGGATGTTCACTTTTTGTAGCTAAAATTTTAAATATCCATATTTTTGTTAAAATAATCTAATAATCAACAACTTGGAGCTGAACATTCTTGAAAATGTAAACTCATTTTGGCTCAACAACTTGAGAGAAATTTCAAATTTTTGTTTTCAACTATAATCTTAGCTCACATTTAACCCAAACAAAAAGTAGCCACAAAAATCGGAAACAATTCCATACAATCAACAAGATCAAACTGAGCATTTAGGGAAGATTTCAACTCATCCGGCTCAACAGATTTAAAGAAGATTCAAACTGTCCTTTTCATCTACAATTTTGTTTGAAAAATGAAAAATATCAAGATTTGTTTTTGGGACGTGTCTATTATGGATGGTCCGGCAAAAAAACTAGGCTAACTCATTCTTTTGCCACACATGGTGACTAACTAGTGGTTCTAGGTTGTCAGAAACAGTGTCAAACGTCCTAATCTGGAAGATTTGGATTCTGTGAAACAACTTACCGAAAATTTTGCGGGTTTTTGGTAAATATCTCAAAAGTTGAGGTACTGTGAGACCATAGCCACAATAGCTGTGTTTTTTTCTTTTTCCATTTTTTCTAGTTTGTTTGTTTAGAAGATTTCTTACCAAAATTAAACTTAACAAAGTACAAAACCAAAAACCAAAACTTGAAAGGTCGTTATGCTTTGCTTGATAGGGCTTACCACTAGGGAATCCATCCGTGACGTGACGGGATAATTTTTTGGATATGACCTCCTCGATCGTAGGTTAGCTTGAATTACCTTTTCTATGAATGTTTGTTTTTATATTTCTTTTTTTAGGGGTATGTTTTTATGTTTCTGGACGTGTTGACTGTGTATATCTTGTTATGCATAGCCTGCACATTCGCTTAGTACGGTTGCAGGAGCTCGATTTAACTACAGAATAAAAATGTACTTGTCGAAAAACTAGGAAACCTCCCCGCAAAAAATAGAAAAAGAACTAGGAAACCGAAGCGAAGCACCGTGTATCAGTAGGAGTAGGTCACCCATGATCGATCACTCATGGAGCTACTGTTGCACTAGTGTGCATGCACGCGTGCGACCAGTACGCATATATGCGGCCAAGGAGAACATGCGTGCAGGTGTACAACGCATCTTGGCGTCGTTAGAAAGGGGATCGATCTGGGAAGGCTGATGATGATTAGTTTAGTGTGAGGGGTCAGGCTGTCACATGCTAACTGTTGAACGCCGATGGACGGCGTGCAGCGGCATGGCGTGCCTGCCGCCCACAACAAATTCCCTTTCGATCGAAGTATCCTCGCCCTTTCCCGTGTTTATTTTCCATTTATCCTTGTTCGATTAGCATCAAGAAACGTAGTTTATGACCATCTGGATGTTAGTTTCTGCTAACATTGCTGGGTCGCAACACAGTCCTTCGTGTGAAAGAAAAAGGTCCACAAACTTCTCTCCAATCTTAATTCAAAGACACGCAAGTCTTATGCGTGTTCTGGCAAAAAAAGAAAGAAATTAAAAGGGAAGGCACAGAGAAACCACACTATTTGCAAATCCTGAAAAAGAATTCTATAAGACCAGGTTTCACGTGAGACCCATCTTAATGGATGACACGTGACATTCACAAATCACAAAGCATCCCTCACCCCCCACTTAAAATCAGAGGGGGAAAGATTTGTGATTTGTGAATGCCACGTGTCATCCATGAGGACGGGTCCCACCTGCTAACTGTGAGACCTGGTTTTATATAATTTTTTTCCGCAAATTCTGTAGATGTTTGGTTCTGCGCCTTGCAATGCCACATCTTGCCATATTTTCTTGCCAAATCTGCCGAAGGTTAATTCAATAAAATAGAAGTCACAAATAGACGTAAGCCTAAGGCGACTTGAGAAAGGCTTCCTTCCTTCGATCTTCGTTGGCGAGTCCATGGATTCACCTCCCCTCCATTTGCCGCTCCGGCCGCCAGTGACGGGGAGGAGAATCCTGATGTCTGGACGGATGGCGGCGCTCCTTCTTTGAGTTAGTCTTTCGGGCACCGATTCTTCTCAAATTTGTCTGTTGGGACAGATTAGACAGAGCTGCAATTTCACTCCCTGATGACTGAACAGATTGGAATCCCTCCAGGACCCCGTGTCGCCCTCCTCCCCGGGCGACACGGGGGGAACCCAGCCGCCGCCCAACAGCCTCCTTCCTGCCGCCCTCTCCCGCATCGCCGCTACCGGAGGGCCGGCCGGCGAAGCCGCACCGGACCCCAGGATGGCAGCGGCGGGGCGAATCTGACGCGCTGCGCCACCCTTGGTGCTCCCCCACGGCGGATCTGACGCACGACGCGAGCGCCCCGAGCCCCTCCCGTGGCGTTGCGCACGGCCGCCGGCTGCCTCCGGGCCTTCTCCTCGTGCCCTTGCGCGGCTGCGCCCCCCTCCCCCACCCCCCGCCATCGGGATCTGGAGCTTCTCCCTGGCCAGCCCCTACGTTCCCCCGGCTCGCTGCGGTCCTCCGGCGGCCGGGCGTGCTGTCCTGGTGCGGCTCCTCTCCCCCCATCCCTCCCTCGTGAGCCTCGGGTCGGCCTCCTCGGGCGGCGGCCTCGCAAGTGCGGCTGGGATTCGGCTCTGCGCGTGCTCACCACCACCACCCCATCCCGACAGGGGCAATTTTCGCCCGGCGGACATGGACCTGCGTCCCCTCTTGCGTCCATGGCCGGCCGGCCCGGCTCCGGGCCTGGCGCGTCTGAGGAGCTGCGCTACTTCCGGCTCCCTTGGCTCGTCGGCGCCTCGGCGCCTCCGCACCCCCACCCTGCTGGTGCTTTGGTTGGCCGTCCATCCCGGCGTGTCTTTGATTCCGGCGTACTCCAGGAGCTGCGCCCTCTTTCCGGCTCCTTGGGCTCGCCGTCGTCCTTGCTGCTTCGGTCCCGGCGACCCGGATCTCGCTACCCTCCGGATCCTGGCTCACTCGGCCCGTGGCCACCGTCTCATCCTCCACCGCTTCTCATTCCGCCTAGCCGCCCAGCCGGACACCTCGGTGCCATGTCTGTCCCTCCGCCGCTTCGTTGCTCGCACGTCCGGCTTCGCTCCCATTTCTGTGGTCGTGGTTCAGGCCTATGCTCGATTTCTTCTTCGCCGATTCACTCTTTGATGGCTTGGGATTGCTTGGACTCTGACTAGGGCGAAATCCCTGCATTTTTGCTGGCAGCGGCGACACCCGAGGGTGCCGTTCCCTTCTTGGAGACGCTGTCACAATCATTGTCTCTGCCTCTCTTCGAGCATTAGGGAAAACCCTAGGTCCGGTTATCCGGATCGGACGGCGACGGCGTTTCGGCGTCGTTCTCCTTCATGAAGGCGCTGTTTTGGGTGCTCGTAGTGTCCTCGGTTCTGAATCTGGAGATGTTGGTCGTCGTGTTGTTGGTCAGGGCTACTTTCCCGGATGGGCGGCCTAGCTGTGTTTTTTTTCTTTGTTTGGGCTGAGCATCCCATGTCTCTCTGCTCCGGGCACCATGTTCATGCCCTTGCGTCCGTGTCATGTGCTGTACCACTTCTTGTACTTGCTCTAACTCCTTCTATCAATGGAATGATACGCAAGCTTTGCGTATTCGCGAAAAAAGATTAGACAGAGCTCCGTCGTAGATTCCTATCAACTTCTTAGGGCGGCAAGGTTAGGGTTTCTCGCTGTGCACAACAACAGCGATATTCGGTGTCAGATTCTTCAGATCGATTTAAGAACTCAACGGCGACGACTGTGGCTCCGGGGCTCTTGTCCTTGGGGCACGTACATGAAGACTTATCGGCTGTCATGGACAAGGTCAGGCCGGCTCTGGTACGGGGACAACGACGGTGGTGCATCGGCGGCTCGTTTTGGTGACAGCAATAATGGTCGTTCGGTGGTCTATGAACCTTGATATAACTTTAGATCATCTTTTCGTAAACCTGCCGAACGAAAGGGCCAATTTTACGAGATCGTCTAAAGTTATGGCCACTTTACGAAAGTTGTTGGGGATGTTTTTTTGCCATAATTTTTGGTAAGCGACGGTTATCTTAGAAATATTAGAGCCGTTGAAGATGCTCTTAGGTGTAGCAAACAAAGTCATAAACGGAACAGTCAAACAGTCCCCTAGTTTCACAGTTAGATGCTCCAAGTTTTGTTGAGGCATATTCGAACGCAACCCAGCCCGTTAACTGCGATCTGATCCGGCCAAGAAGAATCTTGTGTCGCGGCCAAATCTTTGACGAGCTTCATGCCGTCAAACGACTCACTTAGCAAATCGAGGCTAGCAACACAAGTTGCATTAAGATAACGCCCGTTGCAACTTGCGGCAGAGGTGCAGTTAATGGACGATGTGCGCGATCATGCCTCCTCTCCTGTGTGATCATGTGAAAAGGTTGTGCCACTGATCAATGGATTAATCATCGGCGTCGTCATCATCATCATCATCATCGTCGTCTCCCGCTGCTTTGGATACCTTAAACCTGCTGGCCTGCACGTTGGCTCGCAATCATTCGGCAGCCGCGCGCCTCCCCACCTGATGCGTCTTTGCTTCTTTTTCTTTGGATCCACTGCCTGATGCGTCTTCGGAGATCCATCGCCGCTCTTTCTCCTGAACTAATTCAAAAGATAAAACGCCAGCTTTTGACCGGTAGTTAGTAGCGATCCGAGTCATGCTAACCTGTGCTCTGTACGGATTTTAAATTTCATTTTGCAAATTGTTAAAAATGATGCAGCAAAAGATAACAATTCCAGTTTCTGTATCTGAAGTTGAAAAGTCCTGGTTCATCTGCATTGTTCAGAAACCACGGGTGATTCAGTTTACCAGCTTCTGAATTACAGGAGTAGATTTTCTTCTTTTCAGACAGGCAGTGGCGGCCAAACCGTTGTGCACCCTGGGCCAGATGTGAACAGTTGGCGAGTCCAAGCCGACAGGCAGGACGACAGGAGGAGTACGTAGGGTCAGCTCATCGTTCGTACAGATACAGCTGCGTTTTTCTTCTCTCTCAGTTAAGGAGGCGGCTGGCTGCCGCACTATCCACAGCTCATGGAGGAGGTACGTTACGTGAGAACAAACATGAGATGACGCCTTCCACAATAATGGCGGCTTGAGCCAGTCGACATTCGTTTGACTTGGTTAGTTGGTTTGCTCTGTACTCCAGCTCTCCTTCTCGTTGTACTTGTCGTGGGGTCTCAAGGCTTCAACGTCGTCTTCGTCGCCGATGGCCGTGTCGGCCGTGGTACTGCATCATCTCCATTACTGTCTAGGGTACGTATCTCCTTGGACCGCGGAGTAGCTTGCACAAGTTATCCTCTAGGCTTTTAAATGGCGATAAGGTTACACTTTCCGTTTCTGAAGATTACTACTGCCCACAGGTAAGCTTCCAGAGTTTAGAGCGTTAGACAGTAGATTCTTTCTAGTTCTACCTGCATTGTTCAGAGAGCACGGCTGCTTCATTTTACCAGGTTCTGCGTATACGGACAGCAGCAAATTTTCTTGGAAAAAGTTGTTTTTCAGCCGGCTGATTCCTCCCCTCCGCGCGTGGCGCGCCACGCAGCCCGGTCGGGACGGTCGTTCTCGCAACTTTGCGTCGTGCACGTCTCTGGGGTGATAGGGGATCTCTACTCCTAATGGAGCAGTTGGTAGTCTCGCTTTCAGATTTTTTTTCGTCCCACCACTTTCGTCCGGTTTTTTTTCGTAGGTTAACTGTCGTAGATTTTTTTCGATGCTGCTTTCTTATTCACCGGTTTATTTACCCATCAGCTCTTTCCTTGCAAATCAGCACTTTTCAAACGTGCACGTAATCACGGATCTAAATTTACTAACTTATCCAAATCAACCGATACCTTCCATTATTGCAAATTTCTTTAGGAAACAAATAATAAATTTTAAGGAAACAAATAAAAGATTTTAAAGACGCATCATACTTTAGTAACAATCACTAAAAATCAAATCTAAATTAATTAACCTTACCTTAAATCACTCAATCTCTACTCCTAATGGACGAGTTGGTTGAATAGTCCCACCACTTTCGTCTGGGTTTTTTCGTCTGGTTTTTTTTGTCTGGTTTTTTCTCGCCTGTTTTTTTTGTCCCAACTCCCACCACCATATCCTCATGTTGATTTTTTTACTATTCCAATAAAAAAAATTCTAACCTTTTCAAACTTTCCTAACCAAATATGTTACAAATAGGCAGGATCTTATAGCACTTACCAAACAATAAAATCCAGGCGCATAGCAATCAATTCCAAATCTTAACTTTCCTAATTTATCGATCCTCGCCTTTTCGAACAACAAACTTTCCTAATGGCACAGTTCCTACCTCGTTCGTTCGTTCGTCCCTACCCCCCTTCCCATCGATCGCAACTCCCTCCCCTCACCCCCACCCATTTTTATTCCCGTGGAGCAGGTGAAAAAACCGTGTGATGAAACATAATCCTTCCCACGCTCACACCCTACCCTATTACCCTCTCACCTACGACGCCGCCCCCGTTCCCCACGGACGCCATGGCGGCCGCAGCCTTCCGATCCTCCTCTGAACGCATCGCCGCCTGCGACACCGCCTAACCACGGTCTCCACTGGTGCCGCGATGGTCGCGGCCTCCACTCACGACGGGATCCGGCCTCCACTACTGTGCATGGGTGCGACGGGATATCGGGATCCACCACTCCTCGGCCGCCGCTCGACCTCCACGACCGCGCCTCGCCAATGCTTGGTTCCCCGCATCCCGCCCTTCATCGATATGGACTCGTGCTATTCGACCCCATGGTGCCATGCTGGACGCGTGCTCCGCGGTCCTCCCTCCCCTCCCTCCATGGTCTCGTATAGTCAAAGGACGATGGCGAGCCCTGGCACGGACGCGTGGGCTGCTGTTTCGTTTGGGAGCTATGCTATACACACGACAAAAATGGACGACTCATAGACGATGTTTAAAATCCGGCCACACATGCGTGCATACATCAGGCACCAGCCGTTGAATTTCTGTGTCGTGCATGCGTCGGCCAGGAGAATCGTGCATGAAGCAATTTCGTTTGGCTGGTAAGTTTTTCATTGATTTCTTCTCCGTTGGAAATCGTTCAGCCAAGATTGTATTTCCGAGGTTTTTCACGACTCAACTTTTCATTTTCATTGAATGAATTCAGATGTCCTACAGTGCAGGCTGCAGGCATGAACTATTATGTATATAAATGATGAATGGGTGCTGCCTTGAACCATCAGCAGATTAGCGTTGCTTGCGTTGATCAAACGTTTGCCCTGGACATCCTGCTTAACGTCGACGGCGGCAAGACTAGCAGGCTTGAGATAATCATGCTCCCGCTCGCTCGGCCTCCTACCCCGCACGGGACGAGATCGGTACACTGACGGTAACAGCTTCGACGAGGTCACCTCTCCTTCGCAGCTTCTCCTCTGACCTTGTCGCTCCTCTATCTCAGTAGACCACTTGCAGGTTGCCGAGGCCTTCCGCGCATTTGACGGAGGCAACGGAGGATGCATCTCAACTGCCCAGCTTGTGCGCTCCATGGTGCCATTACAAGTGGCTGGAGGAATGGTGTATGCTCACAAGGCGCGTGATCCTTCTATAAAATTCTGGCTATATGTGCATTGCCTTATTGGTTCTAATTTAGTTGTGCTGGTATATTTGGGTTCCTATAGGCCAAGTTGTTTCACCGGACAAGAATCCCACGAACCTTAATGTGGTGCGAAAGTTTCAGGTGCATCATTCTCTTCTGCTCTATTGCGTCGTGTGCTCCATGCCTGTACCTTATGATTCAGGAGTGCCCAGTGACAAAATGTGTAATATTTGTAGAGTCGATGCTCTAGGCGAGGGATAGTCCGCGCGATGATTTCCAGTTATATGAACAAGCTTTTTGAAAATGATCAAGTAAAGAAAGAAATCTTTCATGGTCGTACCTATTTCATTCGTGGGATTTAGAGGGCTACTAGCTCGCTATGATTAGACACTTAATTTGTTTGCTGTTGAACTAAGTTTGGTATGGTGTAAGAAGCCCCAAGTTATCTTGTAAAAAGGATTCTTATGATAAGCGTTGAAAGCAACTTCTGAACTTCTATATAGATATTTAAGTGTCAATACCATATTTTGTTATGACACAGGAAACCCAAGTTTTGATGCCAGAGATTTACCTTCGATGTTGCATGTGCATTACTCACTTTATCCAATCGTCCTACCGTTGTGCTTTTATTTGAAGCTCACTGAATTTCTTGTAATGACATTACAGGGATGATACGATCGACCCAACTGTTAGCTTTGGAATGCATTTTGGGGTCGACTCATGAAGACGACGGCTAGATTGCACCAACATTTGTAGCTTCTGTATAAATGATTCAGATTGTCTACAAGCAAGGAAAATGATTATAGGGAATAAAAAGGTATGCGCTGCTCCATAATACCCAGTTATTGTCAGCAAACTTGCTTGTACGCCATGCAAGAACGACAGGTGGATGAACATGCAGTTCAACGATGACAATTCAGGCACTGACGCAGGAGACCTAGCGATTTGACACCACAGACTCAAACCTATGCCAGCGGCATCGAGGAAGGTGTGGAGCTCCTGGCCTCCTGAGGACGCCGCCGGGCTCATCGGAGCCCGACATGGTTGCAGTATAGAAGAAACCCTTACTCCCACATGTGTCCCTTTTTTCCTCCGCGTTGCTTCTATGGATCAAAACCCTAGCAAACTCCTCTCCAAGCACGCGATTGATTCCGTTCGTATACATCTGACGGTTTAATGATGATGCAACAAATTTCATTTTATAGTTTTGCTTGTGGAGGTGATTGTCATTGAAAAGCATAATTTTTTTAATGGATGTTACTTGCCAACTCGGATGGCTCTTTATATATTTAAAATTGTTTGTAAACCATGGATGAGACTCGGCATTGGCGGTGTGGAAATTGACATGAGATGCATTGTTCTGTTGCTTGTTCTTTGGCCAATCAATAACATAATTCTCTATTTTTTATGTGTCTCTGTGTTGAACTTGTACGGGTTTTGTCAGTACGTAGAGATAATAATATGCAGATTCAATGATATATATGCAGAATGTTTGTTTTTGCTCTTTTAGTAATTATGCAGATCAACAATACATCTTCCGGTAAATGTGTTAATCCTAATAAATCAAGGACAGTTGCTGATTCTAGAGATTTATAGAAGCTAATAAGTTACATCCTTGAGTAATATGAGAGAATTAAGATTTTGATGGAGGTAAACCTATCCAACACGGTACACAAGCTCTTGTTAGTTGAACTATTTTAAAATTTTGACTTCTCAGGTTTGAACCTTTTTGTACCGGAGCTAAACCTATCCAGCGTGTTCGTGAACCTGAAGCCACTTGCATGGTTGTCAAAAGAACTAGAGGGAGCTAAACATACCCAGCGTGTTCGTGAACCTGAAGCCACTTGCATGGTTATCAAAAGGACTAGAGGTAAATTGCTTGGTACTTGGGGTGTTATGTTACTGCTATTAGTCATTGCTTGTGAACTGAACCTCCCTCCCACGAC